>NC_060141.1:852534049-852834049 GCF_021461385.2 Schistocerca piceifrons | reverse complement strand
ATATCAACGATGAAACACAGATGTTGCATCGGAATTAAATACAAAAGGCACAATGCCGATTTAAGTACAAGAAGACTGACTCTTCCTACTGTCTATGTTTTGAACCATTCCTGTGACACTAGTTATAGATTCCGATGCTTCATTTCAGATCTACTGTATCCCTTGGACCTTCTTATTGACGATGACACAGATAGTGCATCGGAATTAAATACAAAAGGCACAATGTCAACTTAAGTACAGGCAGACTGACTCTTCTTACTGACTATGTGTTGAACCATTCCTGTTACACTAGTTAGAGATTCCGATGCTTCACTTCAGGTTTACTGTATCCCTGTGACTTGTTTATTGACGATGAAACACAAAGTTGCATCGGAATTCAATTGAAAAGGGATCAATGCCGACTTAAGTACAAGAAGACTGACTCTTCCTACTGTCTATGTTTGGAACCATTCCTGTGACACTAGTTATGGATTCCGATGCTCCACTTCATGTTTACTGTATCCCTTGGACCTTCTTATTGACGATGAAACACAGAAATTGCATCGGAATTAAATAGAAAAGGCACAATGCCGTCTTAAGTACAAGCAGACAGACTCTTCTTACTGACTATGTGATGAACCTATCCTGTTACATTAGTTAGAGATTCCGATGCTTCATTTCATGTTTACTGTATCCCTTGAAACTTCTTATTGACGATGACACACAGATAGTGCATCGGAATTAAATACAAAAGGCACAATGCCAACTTAAGTACAAGAAGACTGACTCTTCCTACTGTCTATGTTTTGAACCATTACTGTGACACTACTTATAGATTCCGATGCTTCAGTTCAGGTTTACTGTATCCCTCTGACCTTCTTTTTGACGATGAAACGCAGAAATTGCATCGGAATTAAATAGAAAAGGCACAATGTCGACTTAAGTACAAGAAGACTGCCTCTTCTTACTGACCATATCTTGATCCATTCCTGTGACACTAGTTATAGATTCCGATGCCTCACTTCAGGTTTACTGTATCCCTTGGACCGTCCTACTGACGATGAAACACAGAAACTACATCGGAATTAAATACAAAAGGCACAATGCCGAGTTAAGTACAAGAAGACTGACTCTTCTTACTGACTTTGTTTTGAACCATTCCTGTGACACTAGATATAGATTCCGATGCTTCACTTCAGGTTTACTGTATCCCTTGGACCTTCTTATTGACGATGAAACACAGAATTTGAATCGGAACTAAATAGAAATGGCACAATGCCGACTTAAGTACTAGAAGACTGACTCTTTCTACTGTCTATGTTTTGAACCATTCCTGTGACAAAAGTTCCAGATTCCGATGCTTCACTTCAGGTTTACTGTATCCCTCTGACCATCGTATTGACAATGAAACACAGAAATTGAATCGGAATTGAGTACAAGAGGCACAATGCCGACTTAAATACAAGAAGATTGACTCTTCTTACTGACTATGTTTGAACCATTCCTGTGACACTAGTTATAGATTCCGATGCTTCACTTCAGCTTTACTGTATCCCTCTGACATTCTTGTTGACGATGAAACACAGAAATTGCTTTGGATATAAATACAAAAGGCACAATGCCGAATTAAGTACATGTAGACTGAATCTTCCTACTGTCTATATTTGAACCATTCCTGTGACACTAGTTATAAATTCCGATGCTTCATTTCAGATTTACTGTATCCCTTGGACCTTCTTATTGACGATGACACACAGATAGTGCATCGGAATTAAATACAAAAGGCACAATGCCAACAAAAGTACAAGAATACTGACTCTTCCAACTGTCTATGTTTTGAACCATTCCTGTGACACTACTTATAGGTTCCGATGCTTCACTTCAGGTTTACTGTATCCCTCTGACCTTCTTTTTGACGATGAAACACAGAAATTGCATCGGAATTAAAAAGAAAGGGCACAATGTCGACTTAAGTACAAGAAGACTGACTCTTCTTACTGACTATACCTTAATCCATTCCTGTGGCACTAGTTATACATTCCGATGCTTCACTACAGGTTTACTGTATCCCTTGGACCTTCATATTGACGATGAAACACAGAAACTACATCGGAATTAAATACAAAAGGCACAATGCCGACTTAAGTACAAGAAAACTGACTCTAGTTACTGACTTTGTTTTGAACCATTCCTGTGACACTAGTTATAGATTCCGATGCTTCATTTCAGGTTTACTGTGTCCCTCCGACCTTCTTATTGACGATGAAACTCAGAAATAGCATCTGAATTAAATGCAAAAGGCACATTGCCGACTTAAGTACTAGAAGACTGACTCTTCTTACTGACTTTGTATCAACCATTCCTGTGACACTAGTTATAGATTCCGATGCTTCACTTCAGGTTTACTGTATCCCTTGGTCCTTCTTATTGTCGATGAAACACAGAAATTGCATCGGAATTGAATACAAAAGACACAATGCCGACTTAAATACAAGAAGATTGACTCTTCTTACTGTCTATGTTTTGAACCATTCCTGTGACAAAAGTTCTAGATTCCGATGCTTCACTTCAGGTCTACTGTATCCCTCTGACCTTCATATCAACGATGAAACACAGATGTTGCATCGGAATTAAATACAAAAGGCACAATGCCGTTTTAAGTACAAGAAGACTGACTCTTCCTACTGTCTATGTTTTGAACCATTCCTGTGACACTAGTTATAGATTCCGATGCTTCATTTCAGATCTACTGTATCCCTTGGACCTTCTTATTGACGATGACACACAGATAGTGCATCGGAATTAAATACAAAAGGCACAATGCCAACTTAAGTACAGGAAGATTGACACTTCCTTCTGTCTATGTTTTGAACCATTCCTTTGACACTACTTATAGATTCCGATGCTTCACTTCAGGTTTACTGTACCCCTCTGACCATCTTTTTGAGGATGAAACACAGAAATTGCGTCGGAATTAAATAGAAAAGGCACAATGCCGACTTAAGTACAAGAAGACTGACTCTTCTTACTGACTATGTTTGGAGCCATTCCTGTGACACTAGTTATAGATTCCGATGCCTCATTTCAGGTTTACTGTATCCCTCTGACCTTCGTATTGACGAAGAAACACATTAATTGCATCGGAATTAAATTGAAAAGGGCACAATGCCGACTTAAGTACAAGAAGACTGACTCTTCTTAGTGTATATGTTTTGAACCATTCCTGTGACACTAGTTATAGATTTCGATGCTTCACTTCAGGTTTACTGTATCCCTTGGTCCTTCTTATTGACGATGAAACACAGAAATTGCATCGGAATTGAATACAAAAGACACAATGCCGACTTAATTACAAGAAGATTGACTCTTCTTACTGTCTATGTTTTGAACCATTCCTGTGACAAAAGGTCTCAATTCCGATGCTTCACTTCAGGTTTACTGTATCCCTCTGACAATCTTATTGACGATGAAACACAGAAATTGAATCGGAATTGAATACAAAAGGCACAATGCCGACTTAAATACAAGAAGATTCACTCTTCTTACTGACTATGTTTTGTACCATTCCTGTGACACTAGTTACAGATTCCGATGCTTCACTTCAGCTGTACTGTATCCCTTGGACCCTCGTATTGACGAAGAAACACTGAAATAGCATCTGAATTAAATACAAAAGGCACATTGCCGACTTAGGTACTAGAAGACTGACTCTTCTTACTGACTTTATATGAACCATTCCTGTGACACTAGTTATAGATTCCGATGCTTCACTTCAGGTTTTGTGTATCCCTTGGTCCTTCTCATTGACGATGAAACACAGAAATTGCATCGGAATTAAATACAAAAGGCACAATGAATACTTAAGTACAAGAAGACGGTCCCTTATTACTGTCTATGTTTTGAACCATTCCTGTGACAAAAGTTATAGATTCCGATGCTTCACTTCAGGTTTACTGTATCCCTCTGACTTGTTTATTGACGATGAAACACAAAATTGCATCGGAATTCAATTGAAAAGGGATCAATGCCGACTTAAGTACAAGAAGACTGACTCTTCCTACTGTCTATGTTTTGAACCATTCCTGTGACACTAGTAATAGATTCCGATGCCTCATTTCAGGTTTACTGTATCCCTCTGACCTTCGTATTGACGAAGAAACACAGTATTTGCATCGGAATTAAATTGAAAAGGGCACAATGCCGACTTAAGTACAAGAAGACTGACTCTTCTTAGTGTATATGTTTTGAACCATTCCTGTGACACTAGTTATAGATTTCGATGCTTCACTTCAGGTTTACTGTATCCCTCTGACAATCTTATTGACGATGAAACACTGAAATTGAATCGGAATTGAATACAAAAGGCACAATGCCGACTTAAATACAAGAAGATTCACTCTTCTTACTGACTATGTTTTGTACCATTCCTGTGACACTAGTTACAGATTCCGATGCTTCACTTCAGCTGTACTGTATCCCTTGGACCCTCGTATTGACGAAGAAACACTGAAATAGCATCTGAATTAAATACAAAAGGCACATTGCCGACTTAAGTACTAGAAGACTGACTCTTCTTACTGACTTTATATGAACCATTCCTGTGACACTAGTTACAGATTCCGATGCTTCACTTCAGATTTTGTGTATCCCTTGGTCCTTCTCATTGACGATGAAACACAGAAATTGCATCGGAATTAAATACAAAAGGCACAATGAATACTTAAGTACAAGAAGACGGTCCCTTATTACTGTCTATGTTTTGAACCATTCCTGTGACAAAAGTTATAGATTCCGATGTTTCACTTCAGGTTTACTGTATCCCTCTGACCTTCATATCAACGATGAAACACAGATTGTGCATCGGAATTAAATACAAAGGCACAATGCCGACTTAAGTACAGGCAGACTGACTCTTCTTACTGACTATGTGTTGAACCATTCCTGTTACACTAGTTAGAGATTCCGATGCTTCATTTCAGGTTTACTGTATCCCTTGGAACTTCTTATTGACGATGACACACAGATAGTGCATCGGAATTAAATACAAAAGGCACAATGCCAACTTAAGTACAAGAAGACTGACTCTTCCTACTGTCTATGATTTGATCGAATCCTGTGACATTAGTTATAGATTCCGATGCTTCACGTCAGGTTTACTGTATCCCTCTGACCTTCTTTTTGACGATGAAACGCAGAAATTGCATCGGAATTAAATAGAAAAGGCACAATGTCGACCTAAGTACAAGAAGACTGACTCTTCGTACTGTCTATGTTTTGAACCATTACTGTGACACTACTTATAGATTCCGATGCTTCACTTCAGGTTTACTGTATCCCTCTGACCTTCTTTTTGACGATGAAACGCAGAAATTGCATCGGAATTAAATAGAAAAGGCACAATGTCGACTTAAGTACAAGAAGACTGCCTCTTCTTACTGACCATATCTTGATCCATTCCTGTGACACTAGTTATAGATTCCGATGCTTCACTTCAGGTTTACTCTATCCCTCTGACCTTCTTTTTGACGATGAAACACAGAAATTGCATCGGAATTAAAAAGAAAGGGCACAATGTCGACTTAAGTACAAGAAGACTGACTCTTCTTACTGACTATACCTTAATCCATTCCTGTGGCTCTAGTTATACATTCCGATGCTTCACTACAGGTTTACTGTATCCCTTGGACCTTCATATTGACGATGAAACGCAGAAACTACATCGGAATTAAATACAAAAGGCACAATGCCGACTTAAGTACAAGAAAACTGACTCTAGTTACTGACTTTGTTTTGAACCATTCCTGTGACACTAGTTATAGATTCCGATGCTTCACTTCAGCTTTACAGTATCCCTTGGACCCTCTTATTGACGATGAAACACTGAAATCGCATCGGAATTAAATAGAAAAGGCACAATGCCGACTTAAGTACAATAAGACTGACTCTTCTTACTGTCTATGTCTTGAACCATTCCTGTGACACTAGTTATAGATTCCGATGCTTCACTTCAGCTTTACAGTATCCCTTGGACCCTCTTATTGACGATGAAACACAGAAATTGCATCGGAATTAAATAGAAAAGGCACAATGCCGTCTTAAGTACAAGCAGACAGACTCTTCTTACTGACTATGCGATGAACCTTTCCTGTTACATTAGTTAGAGATTCCGATGCTTCATTTCAGGTTTACTGTATCCCTTGGAACTTCTTATTGACGATGACACACAGATAGTGCATCGGAATTAAATACAAAAGGCACAATGCCAACTTAAGTACAAGAAGACTGACTCTTCCTACTGTCTATGATTTGATCGAATCCTGTGACATTAGTTATAGATTCCGATGCTTCACGTCAGGTTTACTGTATCCCTCTGACCTTCTTTTTGACGATGAAACGCAGAAATTGCATCGGAATTAAATAGAAAAGGCACAATGTCGACCTAAGTACAAGAAGACTGACTCTTCCTACTGTCTATGTTTTGAACCATTACTGTGACACTACTTATAGATTCCGATGCTTCACTTCAGGTTTACTGTATCCCTCTGACCTTCTTTTTGACGATGAAACGCAGAAATTGCATCGGAATTAAATAGAAAAGGCACAATGCCGACTTAAGTCCAAGAACACTGACTCTTCTTACTGTCAATGTTTTGATCCATTCCTGTGACAAAAGTTATAGATTCCGATGCTTCACTTCAGGTTTACTGTATCCCTCTGACCTACATATCAACGATGAAACACAGATATTGCATCGGAATTAAGTACAAAAGGCACAATGCCGACTTAAGTACAAGAAGGCTGTCTCTTCCTTCTGTCTATGTTTTGAACGAATCCTGTGACATTAGTTTTAGATTCGGATGCTTCACGTCAGGTTTACTGTATCCCTTGGACTTTCTTATTGGTGACAAAACACAGAAATTGCATCGGAATTAAATAGAAAAGGCACAATGCCGACTTATGTACAAGAAGACTGACTCTTCCTACTGTCTATGTTTTGAACCATTCCTGTGACACTAGTTAGAGATTCCGATGCTTCACTTCAGCTTTATTGTATCCCCTGGATCCTGTTATTGACGATGAAACACTGAAATTGTATCGGAATTAAATAGAAAAGGCACATTGCCGACTTAAGAACTAGAAGACTGACTCTTCCTACTGACTTTGTATGAACCATTCAAATGACACTAGTTATAGATTCCGATGCTTCACTTCAGGTTTACTGTATCACTTGGACCTTCTTATTGGCAACGAAACACAGAAATTGCATCGGAATTAAATAGAAAAGGCACGATGCCGACTTAAGTACAAGAATACTGACTCTTCCTACTGTCTCTGTTTTGAACCATTCCTGTGACACTAGTTATAGATTCCGATGCTTTACTTCAGGTTTACTGTATACCTTGGTCCTTCTTATTGACGATGGAACACAAAAATTGCATCGGGATTAAATACAAAAGGCACAATGAATACTTAAGTACAAGAAGACGGACCCTTCTTACTGTCTATGTTTTGAACCATTCCTGTGACAAAAGTTCTAGATTCCGATGCTTCACTTCAGGTTTACTGTATCCCTCTGACCATCTTATTGACGATGAAACACAGAAATTGATTCGGAATTGAATACAAAAGGCACAATGCCGACTTAAATACAAGAAGATTCACTCTATTTACTGACTATGTTTTGTACCATTCCTGTGACACTAGTTACAGATTCCGATGCTTCACTTCAGCTTTACTGTATCGCTTGGACCCTCTTATTGACGAAGAAACACTGAAATAGCATCTGAATTAAATACAAAAGGCACATTGCCGACTTAAGTACTAGAAGACTGACTCTTCTTACTGACTTTGTATGAACCATTCCTGTGACACTAGTTATAGATTCCGATGCTTCACTTCAGGTTTTCTGTATCCCTTGGTGCTTCTCATTGACGATGAAACACAGAAATTGCATCGGAATTAAATAGAAAAGTGTAAATGCCGACTTAAGTACAAGAAGACTGACTCTTCTTACTGACTATATCTTTATCCATTGCTGTGACACTAGTTAAAGATTCCGATGCTTCACTTCAGGTTTACTGTATCCCTAGGACCTTCTTATTGACGATGAAACACAGAATTAGCATCGGAAATAAATACAAATGGAACAATGCCGACTTAAGTACAAGAAGACTGTTTCTTCTTACTGACTATGATTTGAACCATTCCTGCGACACTAGTTGCAGATTCCGATGCTTTACTTCAGGTTTACTGTATCCCTCTGACCTTCTTATTAACGATGATACACAGATATTGCATCGGAATTAGATACAAAAAGCACAATGCCGACTTAAGTACAAGAAGACTGACTCTTCTTACTGACTTTGTTTGGAGCCATTCCTGTGACACTAGTAATAGATTCCGATGCCTCATTTCAGGTTTACTGTATCCCTCTGACCTTCGTATTGACGAAGAAACACAGTATTTGCATCGGAATTAAATTGAAAAGGGCACAATGCCGACTTAAGTACAAGAAGACGGACCCTTCTTACTGTCTATGTTTTGAACAATTCCTGTGACAAAAGTTCTAGATTCCGATGCTTCACTTCAGGTTTACTGTATCCCTCTGACAATCTTATTGACGATGAAACACAGAAATTGAATCGGAATTGAATACAAAAGGCACAATGCCGACTTAAATACAAGAAGATTCACTCTTCTTACTGACTATGTTTTGTACCATTCCTGTGACACTAGTTACAGATTCCGATGCTTCACTTCAGCTGTACTGTATCCCTTGGTCCCTCGTATTGACGAAGAAACCCTGAAATAGCATCTGAATTAAATACAAAAGGCACATTGCCGACTTAAGTACTAGAAGACTGACTCTTCTTACTGACTTTGTATGAACCATTCCTGTGACACTAGTTATAGATTCCGATGATTCACTTCAGGTTTTCTGTATCCCTTGGTCGTTCTCATTGGCGATGAAACACAGAAATTGCATCGGAATTAAATACAAAAGGCACAATGAATACTTAAGTACAAGAAGACGGACCCTTATTACCGTCTATGTTTTGAACCATTCCTGTGACAAAAGTTATAGATTCCGTTGTTTCACTTCAGGTTTACTGTAACCCTCTGACCTTGATATCAACGATGAAACACAGATAGTGCATCGGAATTAAATACAAAGGCATAATGCCGACTTAAGTACAAGCAGACTGACTCTTCTTACTGACTATGTGTTGAACCATTCCTGTTACACTAGATATGGATTCCGATGATCCACTTCATGTTAACTGTATCCCTTGGACCTTCTTATTGACGATGAAACACAGAAATTGCATCGGAATTAAATAGAAAAGGCACAATGCCGTCTTAAGTACAAGCAGACAGACCCTTCTTACTGACTATGTGATGAACCTTTCCTGTTACATTAGTTAGAGATTCCGATGCTTCATTTCAGGTTTACTGTATCCCTTGGAACTTCTTATTGACGATGACACACAGATAGTGCATCGGAATTAAATACAAAAGGCACAATGCCTTCTTAAGTACAAGAAGACTGACTCTTCCTACTGTCTATGATTTGATCGAATCCTGTGACATTAGTTATAGATTCCGATGCTTCACGTCAGGTTTACTGTATCCCTTGGACCTTCTTATTGGCGACGAAACACAGAAATTGCATCGGAATTAAATAGAAAAGTAACAATGCCGACTTAAGTACAAGAAGACTGACTCTTCCTACTGTCTATGTTTTGAACCATTACTGTGATACTACTTATAGATTCCGATGCTTCACTTCAGGTTTACTGTATCCCTCTGACCTTCTTTTTGACGATGAAACGCAGAAATTCCATCGGAATTATATAGAAAAGGCACAATGTCGACTTAAGTACAAGAAGACTGCCTCTTCTTACTGACCATATCTTGTTCCATTCCTGTGACACTAGTTATAGATTCCGATGCTTCACTTCAGGTTTACTGTATCCCTTGGACCGTCCTATTGCCGATGAAACACAGAAACTACATCGGAATTAAATACAAAAGGCACAATGCCGAGTTAAGTACAAGAAGACTGACTCTTCTTACTGACTTTGTTTTGAACCATTCCTGTGACACTAGATATAGATTCCGATGCTTCACTTCAGGTTTACTGTATCCCTTGGACCTTCTTATTGACGATGAAACTCAGAAATTGCATCGGAACTAAATACAAATGGCACAATGCCGACTTAAGTACAAGAAGACTGACTCTTTCTACTGTCTATGTTTTGAACCATTCCTGTGACAAAAGTTCCAGATTCCGATGCTTCACTTCAGGTTTACTGTATCCCTCTGACCATCGTATTGACAATGAAACACAGAAATTGAATCGGAATTGAGTACAAGAGGCACAATCCCGACTTAAATACAAGAAGATTGACTCTTCTTACTGACTATGTTTGAACCATTCCTGTGACACTAGTTATAGATTCCGATGCTTCACTTCAGCTTTACTGTATCCCTTGGACCCTCTTATTGACGACGAAACACTGAAATTGCATCGGAATTAAATAGAAAAGGCACAATGCCGACTTAAGTCCAAGAACACTGACTCTTCTTACTGACGATGTTTGGGGCCATTCCTGTGACACTAGTTATAGATTCCGATGCTTCATTTCAGGTTTACTGTATCCCTCAGACCTTCGTATTGACGATGAAACACAGTAATCGCATCGGAATTAAATTGAAAAGGGCACAATGCCGACTTAAGTACAAGAAGATTGACTCTTCTTACTGTCTATGTTTTGAACCATTCCTGTGACACTAGTTATAGATTCCGATGTTTTACTGAAGGTTTACTGTAGACCTTGGTCCTTCTTATTGACGATGAAACACAGAAATTGAATCGGAATTAAATACAAAAGGCACAATGAATACTTAAGCACAAGAAGATGGACCCTTCTTAGTGTCTATGGTTTGAACCAATCCTGTGACAAAAGTTATAGATCCCGATGCTTCACTTCAGGTTTACTGTGTCCCTCTGACCTTCTTATTGACGATGAAACACAGAAATAACATCTGAATTAAATACAAAAGGCACATTGCCGATTTCAGTACTACAAGATTGACTCTTCTTACTGACGTTGTATGAACCATTCCTGTGAAACTAGTTATATATTCCGATGCTTCACTTCAGGTTTACTGTATCCCTTGGTCCTTCTTATTGGTGACAAAACACAGAAATTGCATCGGAATTAAATAGACAAGGCACAAAGCCGACTTATGTACAAGAAGACTGACTCTTCCTACTGTCTATGTTTGAACCATTCCTGTGACACTAGTTAGAGATTCCGATGCTTCACTTCAGGTTTACTGTATCCCTCTGACATTCTTATTGACGATGAAACACAGAAATTGCTTTGGATATAAATACAAAAGGCACAATGCCGAATTAAGTACATGTAGACTGAATCTTCCTACTGTCTATATTTGAACCATTCCTGTGACACTAGTTATAAATTCCGATGCTTCATTTCAGATTTACTGTATCCCTTGGACCTTCTTATTGACGATGACACACAGATAGTGCATCGGAATTAAATACAAAAGGCACAATGCCAACAAAAGTACAAGAATACTGACTCTTCCTACAGTCTATGTTTTGAACCATTCCTGTGTCACTACATATAGGTTCCGATGCTTCACTTCAGGTTTACTGTATCCCTCTGACCTTCTTTTTGACGATGAAACACAGAAATTGCATCGGAATTAAAAAGAAAGGGCACAATGTCGACTTAAGTACAAGAAGACTGAATCTTCTTACTGACTATACCTTAATCCATTCCTGTGGCACTAGTTATACATTCCGATGCTTCACTACAGGTTTACTGTATCCCTCTGACCTTCATATCAACGATGAAACACAGATGTTGCATCGGAATTAAATACAAAAGGCACAATGCCGATTTAAGTACAAGAAGACTGACTCTTCCTACTGTCTATGTTTTGAACCATTCCTGTGACACTAGTTATAGATTCCGATGCTTCATTTCAGATCTACTGTATCCCTTGGACCTTCTTATTGACGATGACACAGATAGTGCATCGGAATTAAATACAAAAGGCACAATGTCAACTTAAGTACAGGCAGACTGACTCTTCTTACCGACTATGTGTTGAACCATTCCTGTTACACTAGTTAGAGATTCCGATGCTTCACTTCAGGTTTACTGTATCCCTGTGACTTGTTTATTGACGATGAAACACAAAATTGCATCGGAATTCAATTGAAAAGGGATCAATGCCGACTTAAGTACAAGAAGACTGACTCTTCCTACTGTCTATGTTTGGAACCATTCCTGTGACACTAGTTATGGATTCCGATGCTCCACTTCATGTTTACTGTATCCCTTGGACCTTCTTATTGACGATGAAACACAGAAATTGCATCGGAATTAAATAGAAAAGGCACAATGCCGTCTTAAGTACAAGCAGACAGACTCTTCTTACTGACTATGTGATGAACCTATCCTGTTACATTAGTTAGAGATTCCGATGCTTCATTTCATGTTTACTGTATCCCTTGAAACTTCTTATTGACGATGACACACAGATAGTGCATCGGAATTAAATACAAAAGGCACAATGCCAACTTAAGTACAAGAAGACTGACTCTTCCTACTGTCTATGTTTTGAACCATTACTGTGACACTACTTATAGATTCCGATGCTTCAGTTCAGGTTTACTGTATCCCTCTGACCTTCTTTTTGACGATGAAACGCAGAAATTGCATCGGAATTAAATAGAAAAGGCACAATGTCGACTTAAGTACAAGAAGACTGCCTCTTCTTACTGACCATATCTTGATCCATTCCTGTGACACTAGTTATAGATTCCGATGCCTCACTTCAGGTTTACTGTATCCCTTGGACCGTCCTACTGACGATGAAACACAGAAACTACATCGGAATTAAATACAAAAGGCACAATGCCGAGTTAAGTACAAGAAGACTGACTCTTCTTACTGACTTTGTTTTGAACCATTCCTGTGACACTAGATATAGATTCCGATGCTTCACTTCAGGTTTACTGTATCCCTTGGACCTTCTTATTGACGATGAAACTCAGAATTTGAATCGGAACTAAATAGAAATGGCACAATGCCGACTTAAGTACTAGAAGACTGACTCTTTCTACTGTCTATGTTTTGAACCATTCCTGTGACAAAAGTTCCAGATTCCGATGCTTCACTTCAGGTTTACTGTATCCCTCTGACCATCGTATTGACAATGAAACACAGAAATTGAATCGGAATTGAGTACAAGAGGCACAATGCCGACTTAAATACAAGAAGATTGACTCTTCTTACTGACTATGTTTGAACCATTCCTGTGACACTAGTTATAGATTCCGATGCTTCACTTCAGCTTTACTGTATCCCTCTGACATTCTTGTTGACGATGAAACACAGAAATTGCTTTGGATATAAATACAAAAGGCACAATGCCGAATTAAGTACATGTAGACTGAATCTTCCTACTGTCTATATTTGAACCATTCCTGTGACACTAGTTATAAATTCCGATGCTTCATTTCAGATTTACTGTATCCCTTGGACCTTCTTATTGACGATGACACACAGATAGTGCATCGGAATTAAATACAAAAGGCACAATGCCAACAAAAGTACAAGAATACTGACTCTTCCAACTGTCTATGTTTTGAACCATTCCTGTGACACTACTTATAGGTTCCGATGCTTCACTTCAGGTTTACTGTATCCCTCTGACCTTCTTTTTGACGATGAAACACAGAAATTGCATCGGAATTAAAAAGAAAGGGCACAATGTCGACTTAAGTACAAGAAGACTGACTCTTCTTACTGACTATACCTTAATCCATTCCTGTGGCACTAGTTATACATTCCGATGCTTCACTACAGGTTTACTGTATCCCTTGGACCTTCATATTGACGATGAAACACAGAAACTACATCGGAATTAAATACAAAAGGCACAATGCCGACTTAAGTACAAGAAAACTGACTCTAGTTACTGACTTTGTTTTGAACCATTCCTGTGACACTAGTTATAGATTCCGATGCTTCATTTCAGGTTTACTGTGTCCCTCCGACCTTCTTATTGACGATGAAACTCAGAAATAGCATCTGAATTAAATGCAAAAGGCACATTGCCGACTTAAGTACTAGAAGACTGACTCTTCTTACTGACTTTGTATCAACCATTCCTGTGACACTAGTTATAGATTCCGATGCTTCACTTCAGGTTTACTGTATCCCTTGGTCCTTCTTATTGTCGATGAAACACAGAAATTGCATCGGAATTGAATACAAAAGACACAATGCCGACTTAAATACAAGAAGATTGACTCTTCTTACTGTCTATGTTTTGAACCATTCCTGTGACAAAAGTTCTAGATTCCGATGCTTCACTTCAGGTCTACTGTATCCCTCTGACCTTCATATCAACGATGAAACACAGATGTTGCATCGGAATTAAATACAAAAGGCACAATGCCGATTTAAGTACAAGAAGACTGACTCTTCCTACTGTCTATGTTTTGAACCATTCCTGTGACACTAGTTATAGATTCCGATGCTTCATTTCAGATCTACTGTATCCCTTGGACCTTCTTATTGACGATGACACACAGATAGTGCATCGGAATTAAATACAAAAGGCACAATGCCAACTTAAGTACAGGAAGATTGACTCTTCCTTCTGTCTATGTTTTGAACCATTCCTTTGACACTACTTATAGATTCCGATGCTTCACTTCAGGTTTACTGTACCCCTCTGACCATCTTTTTGAGGATGAAACACAGAAATTGCGTCGGAATTAAATAGAAAAGGCACAATGCCGACTTAAGTACAAGAAGACTGACTCTTCTTACTGACTATGTTTGGAGCCATTCCTGTGACACTAGTTATAGATTCCGATGCCTCATTTCAGGTTTACTGTATCCCTCTGACCTTCGTATTGACGAAGAAACACATTAATTGCATCGGAATTAAATTGAAAAGGGCACAATGCCGACTTAAGTACAAGAAGACTGACTCTTCTTAGTGTATATGTTTTGAACCATTCCTGTGACACTAGTTATAGATTTCGATGCTTCACTTCAGGTTTACTGTATCCCTTGGTCCTTCTTATTGACGATGAAACACAGAAATTGCATCGGAATTGAATACAAAAGACACAATGCCGACTTAATTACAAGAAGATTGACTCTTCTTACTGTCTATGTTTTGAACCATTCCTGTGACAAAAGGTCTCAATTCCGATGCTTCACTTCAGGTTTACTGTATCCCTCTGACAATCTTATTGACGATGAAACACAGAAATTGAATCGGAATTGAATACAAAAGGCACAATGCCGACTTAAATACAAGAAGATTCACTCTTCTTACTGACTATGTTTTGTACCATTCCTGTGACACTAGTTACAGATTCCGATGCTTCACTTCAGCTGTACTGTATCCCTTGGACCCTCGTATTGACGAAGAAACACTGAAATAGCATCTGAATTAAATACAAAAGGCACATTGCCGACTTAAGTACTAGAAGACTGACTCTTCTTACTGACTTTATATGAACCATTCCTGTGACACTAGTTATAGATTCCGATGCTTCACTTCAGGTTTTGTGTATCCCTTGGTCCTTCTCATTGACGATGAAACACAGAAATTGCATCGGAATTAAATACAAAAGGCACAATGAATACTTAAGTACAAGAAGACGGTCCCTTATTACTGTCTATGTTTTGAACCATTCCTGTGACAAAAGTTATAGATTCCGATGCTTCACTTCAGGTTTACTGTATCCCTCTGACTTGTTTATTGACGATGAAACACAAAATTGCATCGGAATTCAATTGAAAAGGGATCAATGCCGACTTAAGTACAAGAAGACTGACTCTTCCTACTGTCTATGTTTGGAACCATTCCTGTGACACTAGTTATAGATTCCGATGTCTCATTTCAGGTTTACTGTATCTCTCTGACCTTCGTATTGACGAAGAAACACATTAATTGCATCGGAATTAAATTGAAAAGGGCACAATGCCGACTTAAGTACAAGAAGACTGACTCTTCTTAGTGTATATGTTTTGAACCATTCCTGTGACACTAGTTATAGATTTCGATGCTTCACTTCAGGTTTACTGTATCCCTCTGACAATCTTATTGACGATGAAACACTGAAATTGAATCGGAATTGAATACAAAAGGCACAATGCCGACTTAAATACAAGAAGATTCACTCTTCTTACTGACTATGTTTTGTACCATTCCTGTGACACTAGTTACAGATTCCGATGCTTCACTTCAGCTGTACTGTATCCCTTGGACCCTCGTATTGACGAAGAAACACTGAAATAGCATCTGAATTAAATACAAAAGGCACATTGCCGACTTAAGTACTAGAAGACTGACTCTTCTTACTGACTTTATATGAACCATTCCTGTGACACTAGTTACAGATTCCGATGCTTCACTTCAGATTTTGTGTATCCCTTGGTCCTTCTCATTGACGATGAAACACAGAAATTGCATCGGAATTAAATACAAAAGGCACAATGAATACTTAAGTACAAGAAAACGGTCCCTTATTACTGTCTATGTTTTGAACCATTCCTGTGACAAAAGTTATAGATTCCGATGTTTCACTTCAGGTTTACTGTATCCCTCTGACCTTCATATCAACGATGAAACACAGATAGTGCATCGGAATTAAATACAAAGGCACAATGCCGACTTAAGTAGAGGCAGACTGACTCTTCTTACTGACTATGTGTTGAACCATTCCTGTTACACTAGTTAGAGATTCCGATGCTTCATTTCAGGTTTACTGTATCCCTTGGAACTTCTTATTGACGATGACACACAGATAGTGCATCGGAATTAAATACAAAAGGCACAATGCCAACTTAAGTACAAGAAGACTGACTCTTCCTACTGTCTATGATTTGATCGAATCCTGTGACATTAGTTATAGATTCCGATGCTTCACGTCAGG
Organism: Schistocerca piceifrons; assembly: GCF_021461385.2. Taxonomy (NCBI): domain Eukaryota; kingdom Metazoa; phylum Arthropoda; class Insecta; order Orthoptera; family Acrididae; genus Schistocerca; species Schistocerca piceifrons. The sequence goes on along the minus strand of NC_060141.1, from coordinate 852,817,062 downwards.
TTTACTGTATCCCTCTGACCTTCTTTTTGACGATGAAACGCAGAAATTGCATCGGAATTAAATAGAAAAGGCACAATGTCGACCTAAGTACAAGAAGACTGACTCTTCGTACTGTCTATGTTTTGAACCATTACTGTGACACTACTTATAGATTCCGATGCTTCACTTCAGGTTTACTGTATCCCTCTGACCTTCTTTTTGACGATGAAACGCAGAAATTGCATCGGAATTAAATAGAAAAGGCACAATGTCGACTTAAGTACAAGAAGACTGCCTCTTCTTACTGACCATATCTTGATCCATTCCTGTGACACTAGTTATAGATTCCGATGCTTCACTTCAGGTTTACTGTATCCCTCTGACCTTCTTACTGACGATGAAACACAGAAACTACATCGGAATTAAATACAAAAGGCACAATGCCGAGTTAAGTACAAGAAGACTGACTCTTCTTACTGACTTTGTTTTGAACCATTCCTGTGACTCTAGATATAGATTCCGATGCTTCACTTCAGGTATACTGTATCCCTTGGACCTTCTTATTGACGATGAAACTCAGAAATTGCATCGGAACTAAATAGAAATGGCACAGTGCCGACTTAAGTACTAGAAGACTGACTCTTTCTACTGTCTATGTTTTGAACCATTCCTGTGACAAAAGTTCCAGATTCCGATGCTTCACTTCAGGTTTACTGTATCCCTCTGACCATCGTATTGACAATGAAACACAGAAATTGAATCGGAATTGAGTACAAGAGGCACAATGCCGACTTAAATACAAGAAGATTGAATCTTCTTACTGACTATGTTTGAACCATTCCTGTGATACTAGTTATAGATTCCGATGCTTCACTTCAGCTTTACTGTATCCCTTGGACCCTCTTATTGACGATGAAACACAGATATAGCATCGGAATTAAATACAAAAGGCACAATGCCAACTTAAGTACAAGAATACTGACTCTTCCTACTGTCTATGTTTTGAACCATTCCTGTGACACTACTTATAGGTTCCGATGCTTCACTTCAGGTTTACTGTATCCCTCTGACCTTCTTTTTGACGATGAAACGCAGAAATTGCATCGGAATTAAATAGAAAAGGCACAATGTCGACTTAAGTACAAGAAGACTGCCTCTTCTTACTGACCATATCTTGATCCATTCCTGTGACACTAGTTATAGATTCCGATGCTTCACTTCAGGTTTACTGTATCCCTTGGACCGTCCTACTGACGATGAAACACAGAAACTACATCGGAATTAAATACAAAAGGCACAATGCCGAGTTAAGTACAAGAAGATTGACTCTTCTTACTGACTTTGTTTTGAACCATTCCTGTGACACTAGATATAGATTCCGATGCTTCACTTCAGGTATACTGTATCCCTTGGACCTTCTTATTGACGATGAAACTCAGAAATTGCATCGGAACTAAATAGAAATGGCACAATGCCGACTTAAGTACTAGAAGTCTGACTCTTTCTACTGTCTATGTTTTGAACCATTCCTGTGACAAAAGTTCCAGATTCCGATGCTTCACTTCAGGTTTACTGTATCCCTCTGACCATCGTATTGACAATGAAACACAGAAATTGAATCGGAATTGAGTACAAGAGGCACAATGCCGACTTAAATACAAGAAGATTGACTCTTCTTACTGACTATGTTTGAACCATTCCTGTGATACTAGTTATAGATTCCGATGCTTCACTTCAGCTTTACTGTATCCCTTGGACCCTCTTATTGACGATGAAACACTGAAATTGCATCGGAATTAAATAGAAAACGCACAATGCCGACTTAAGTCCAAGAACACTGACTCTTCTTACTGACTATGTTTGGAGCCATTCCTGTGACACTAGTTATAGATTCCGATGCTTCATTTCAGGTTTACTGTAACCCTCTGACCTTCGTATTGACGATGAAACACAGTAATCGCATCGGAATTAAATTGAAAAGGGCACAATGCCGACTTACGTACAAGAAGATTGACTGTTCTTACTGTCCATGTTTTGAACCATTCCTGTGACCCTAGTTATAGATTCCGATGTTTTACTGCAGGTTTACTGTAGACCTTGGTCCTTCTTATTGACGATGAAATACAGAAATGGCATCGGAATTAAATACAAAAGGCACAATGAATACTTAAATACAAGAAGACGTACCCTTCTTACTGTCAATGTTTTGATCCATTCCTGTGACAAAAGTTATAGATTCCGATGCTTCACTTCAGGTTTACTGTATCCCTCTGACCTTCATATCAACGATGAAACACAGATATTGCATCGGAATTAAGTACAAAAGGCACAATGCCGACTTAAGTACAAGAAGGCTGTCTCTTCCTTCTGTCTATGTTTTGAACGAATCCTGTGACATTAGTTTTAGATTCGGATGCTTCACGTCAGGTTTACTGTATCCCTTGGACTTTCTTAATGGTGACAAAACACAGAAATTGCATCGAAATTAAATAGAAAAGGCACAATGCCGACTTATGTACAAGAAGACTGACTCTTCCTACTGTCTATGTTTTGAACCATTCCTGTGACACTAGTTGAGATTCCGATGCTTCACTTCAGGTTTACTGTATCCCTCTGACCTTCTAATTGACGATGAAACACAGAAATTGCTTTGGATATAAATACAAAAGGCACAATGCCGAATTAAGTACATGTAGACTGAATCTTCCTACTGTCTATATTTGAACCATTCCTGTGACACTAGTTATAAATTCCGATGCTTCATTTCAGATTTACTGTATCCCTTGGACCTTCTTATTGACGATGACACACAGATAATGCATCGGAATTAAATACAAAAGGCACAATGCCAACTTAAGTACAAGAATACTGACTCTTCCTACTGTCTATGTTTTGAACCATTCCTGTGACACTACTTATAGGTTCCGATGCTTCACTTCAGGTTTACTGTATCCCTCTGACCTTCTTTTTGACGATGAAACACAGAAATTGCATCGGAATTAAAAAGAAAGGGCACAATGTCGACTTAAGTACAAGAAGACTGACTCTTCTTACTGACTATACCTTAATCCATTCCTGTGGCTCTAGTTATACATTCCGATGCTTCACTACAGGTTTACTGTATCCCTTGGACCTTCATATTGACGATGAAACACAGAAACTACATCGGAATTAAATACAAAAGGCACAATGCCGACTTAAGTACAAGAAAACTGACTCTAGTTACTGACTTTGTTTTGAACCATTCCTGTGACACTAGTTATAGATTCCGATGCTTCACTTCAGCTTTACAGTATCCCTTGGGCCCTCTTATTGACGATGAAACACTGAAATCGCATCGGAATTAAATAGAAAAGGCACAATGCGGACTTAAGTACAATAAGACTGACTCTTCTTACTGTCTATGTCTTGAACCATTCCTGTGACACTAGTTATAGATTCCGATGCTTTACGTCAGGTTTACTGTATACCTTGGTCCTTCTTATTGACGATGAAAAACAGAAATTGCATCGGAACTAAATTCAAATGGCACAATGCGAACTTAAGTTCAAGAAGACTGTTTCTTCTCACTGACTATGATTTGAACCATTCCTGCGACACTAGTTGTAGGTTCCGATGATTCACTTCAGGTTTACTGTATCCCTCTCACCTTCTTATTAACGATGAAACACAGATATTCCATCGGAATTAAATACAAAAGGCACAATGCCGAATTAAGTAGAAGAAGTCTGACTCTTCCTACTGTCTATGTTTGAACAATTCCTGTGACACTACGTATAGATTCCGATGCTTCACTTCAGGGTTACTGTATCCCTCTGACCTTCTTTTTGACGATGAAACACAGAAATTGCATCGGAATTAAATACAAAAGGCACAATGAATACTTAAGTACAAGAAGACGGACCTTTCTTACTGTCTATGATTTGAACCATTCCTGTGACAAAAGTTCTAGATTCCGATGCTTCACTTCAATTTTAGTGTATCCCTCTGACCATCGCATTGACGATGAGACACAGAAATTGAATCGGAATTGAGTACAAAAGGCACAATGCCGACTTAAATACAAGAAGATTGACTCTTCTTACTGACTATGTTTTGAACCATTCCTGTGACACTAGTTATAGATTCCGATGCTTGATTTCAGGGTTACTGTGTCCCTCTGACCTTCTTATTGACGATGAAACTCAGAAATAGCATCTGAATTAAATGCAAAAGGCACATTGCCGACTTAAGTACTAGAAGACTGACTCTTCTTACTGACTTTGTATCAACCATTCCTGTGACACTAGTTATAGTTTCCGATGCTTCACTTCAGGTTTACTGTATCACTTGGTCCTTCTTATTGACGATGAAACACAGAAATTGCATCGGAATTGAATACAAAAGACACAATGCCGACTTAAATACAAGAAGATTGACTCTTCTTACTGTCTATGTTTTGAACCATTCCTGTGACAAAAGTTATAGATTCCGATGTTTCACTTCAGGTTTACTGTATCCCTCTGACAATCTTATTGACGATGAAACACAGAAATTGAATCGGAATTGAATACAAAAGGCACAATGCCGACTTAAATACAAGAAGATTCACTCTTCTTACTGACTATGTTTTGTACCATTCCTGTGACACTAGTTACAGATTCCGATGCTTCACTTCAGCTGTACTGTATCCCTTGGACCCTCGTATCGACGAAGAAACACTGAAATAGCATCTGCATTAAATACAAAAGGCACATTGCCGACTTAAGTACTAGAAGACTGACTCTTCTTACTGACTTTGTATGAACCATTCCAGTGACACTAGTTATAGATTCCGATGCTTCACTTCAGGTTTTCTGTATCCCTTGGTCCTTCTCATTGACGATGAAACACAGAAATTGCATCGGAATTAAATACAAAAGGCACAATGAATACTTAAGTACAAGAAGACGCACCCTTATCACTGTCTATGTTTTGAACCATTCCTGTGACAAAAGTTATAGATTCCGATGTTTCACTTCAGGTTTACTGTATCCCTCTGACCTTCATATCAACGATGAAACACAGATAGTGCATCGGAATTAAATACAAAGGCACAATGCCGACTTAAGTACAAGCAGACTGACTCTTCTTACTGACTATGTGTTGAACCATTCCTGTTACACTAGTTAGAGATTCCGAATCATCACTTCAGGTTTACTGTATCCCTCTGACTTGTTTATTGACGATGAAACACAAAATTGCATCGGAATTCAATTGAAAAGGGATCAATGCCGACTTAAGTACAAGAAGACTGACGCTTCCTGCTGTCTATGTTTGGAACCATTCCTGTGACACTAGTTATGGATTCCGATGCTCCACTTCATGTTTACTGTAACCCTTGGACCTTCTTATTGACGATGAAACACAGAAATTGCATCGGAATTAAATAGAAAAGGCACAATGCCGTCTTAAGAACAAGCAGACAGACTCTTCTTACTGACTATGTGATGAACCTTTCCTGTTACATTAGTTAGAGATTCCGATGCTTCATTTCAGGTTTACTGTATCCCTTGGAACTTCTTATTGACGATGACACACAGATAGTGCATCGGAATTAAATACAAAAGGCACATTGCCGACTTCAGTACTAGAAGATTGTCTCTTCTTACTGACGTTGTATGAACCATTCCTGTGACACTAGTTATAGATTCCGATGCTTCACTTCAGGTTTACTGTATCCCTTGGTCCTTCTTATTGACGATGAAACACAGAGATTGCATCGGAATTAAATACAAAGGGCACAATGAATACTTAAGTACAAGAAGACGGACCCTTCTTACTGTCTACGTTTTGATCCATTCCTGTGACAAAAGTTAGAGATTCCGATGCTTCACTTCAGGTTTGCTGTATCCCTCTGACCTTCATATCAACGATGAAACACAGATATTGCATCGGAATTAAGTACAAAAGGCACAATGCCGACTTAAGTCTATGTTTTGAACGAATCCTGTGACATTAGTTATAGATTCCGATGCTTCACGTCAGGTTTACTGTATCCCTTGGACCTTCTTATTGGTGACAAAACACAGAAATTGCATCGGAATTAAATAGAAAAGGCACAATGCCGACTTATGTACAAGAAGACTGACTCTTCCTACTGTCTATGTTTTGAACCATTCCTGTGACACTAGTTAGAGATTCCGATGCTTCACTTCAGGTTTACTGTATCCCTCTGACCTTCTTATTGACGATGAAACACAGAAATTGCTTTGGATATAAATACAAAAGGCACAATGCCGAATTAAGTACATGTAGACTGAATCGTCTTACTGTCTATATTTGAACCATTCCTGTGACACTAGTTATAGATTCCGATGCTTCATTTCAGATTTACTGTACCCCTTAGACCTTCTTATTGACGATGACACACAGATAGTGCATCGGAATTAAATACAAAAGGCACAATGCCAACTCAAGTACAAGAATACTGACTCTTCCTACTGTCTATGTTTTGAACCATTCCTGTGACACTACTTATAGATTCCGTTGCTTCACTTCAGGTTTACTGTATCCCTCTGACCTTCTTTTTGACGATGAAACACAGAAATTGCATCGGAATTAAAAACAAAAGGCACAATGAATACTTAAGTACAAGAAGACGGACCTTTCTTACTGTCTATGTTTTGAACCATTCCTGTGACAAAAGTTCTAGATTCCGATGCTTCACTTCAATTTTACTGTATCCCTCTGACCATCGTATTGACGATGAGACACAGAAATTGAATCGGAATTGAGTACAAATGGCACAATGCCGACTTAAATACAAGAAGATTGACTCTTCTTACTGACTTTGTTTTGAACCATTCCTGTGACACTAGTTATAGATTCCGATGCTTCACTTCAGCTTTACTGTATCCCTTGGACCATCTTACTGACGATGAAACACTGAAATTGCATCGGAATTAAATAGAAAATGCACAATGCCGACTTAAGTACAAGAAGACTGACTCTTCTTACTGACTATGTTTGGATCCATTCCTGTGACACTAGTTATAGATTCCGATGCTTCATTTCAGGTTTACTGTGACCCTCTGACCTTTTTATTGACGATGAAACTCAGAAATAGCATCTGAATTTAATGCAAAAGGCACATTGCCGACTTAAGTACTAGAAGACTGACTCTTCTTACTGACTTTGTATCAACCATTCCTGTGACACTAGTTATAGATTCCGATGCTTCACTTCAGGTTTACTGTATCCCTTGGTCCTTCTTATTGACGATGAAACACAGAAATTGCATCGGAATTGAATACAAAAGACACAATGCCGACTTAAATACAAGAAGATTGACTCTTCTTGCAGTCTATGTTTTGAACCATTCCTGTGACAAAAGTTCTAGATTCCGATGCTTCACTTCAGGTTTACTGTATACCTCTGACAATCTTATTGACGATGAAACACAGAAATTGCATCGGAATTAAATACAAGAGGCACCATGAATACTTAAGTACAAGAAGACGCACCCTTATTACTGTCTATGTTTTGAACCATTCCTGTGACAAAAGTTATAGATTCCGATGTTTCACTTCAGGTTTACTGTATCCCTCTGACCTTCAAATCAACGATGAAACACAGATAGTGCATCGGAATTAAATACAAAGGCACAATGCCTACTTAAGTACAAGCAGACTGACTCTTCTTACTGACTATGTGTTGAACCATTCCTTTTACACTAGTTAGAGATTCCGATGCTTCACTTCAGGTTTACTGTATCCCTCTGACTTGTTTATTGACGATGAAACACAAAATTGCATCGGAATTCAATTGAAAAGCGATCAATGCCGACTTAAGTACAAGAAGACTGACTCTTCCTACTGTCTATGTTTGGAACCATTCCTGTGACACTAGTTATGGATTCCGATGCTCCACTTCATGTTTACTGTATCCCTTGGACCTTCTTATTGACGATGACACACAGATAGTGCATCGGAATTAAATACAAAAGGCACAATGCCAACTTAAGTACAAGAAGACTGACTCTTCCTACTGTCTATGATTTGATCGAATCCTGTGACATTAGTTGTAGATTCCGATGCTTCACGTCAGGTTTACTGTATCCCTTGGACCTTCTTATTGGCGACGAAACACAGAAATTGCATCGGAATTAAATAGATAAGGCACAATGCCGACTTAAGTACAAGAGGACTGACTCTTCCTACTGTCTATGTTTTGAACCATTACTGTGACACTACTTATAGATTCCGATGCTTCACTTCAGGTTTACTGTATCCCTCCGACCTTCTTTTTGACGATGAAACGCAGAAATTGCATCGGAATTAAATAGAAAAGGCACAATGTCGACTTAAGTACAAGAAGACTGCCTCTTCTTACTGACCATATCTTGATCCACTCCTGTGACACTAGTTATAGATTCCGATGCTTCACTTCAGGTTTAATGTATCCCTTGGACCGACCTATTGACGATGAAACACAGAAACTACATCGGAATTAAATACAAAAAGCACAATGCCGAGTTAAGTACAAGAATATTGACTCTTCTTACTGTCTATGTTTGAACCATTCCTGTGACACTAGTTATAGATTCCGATGTTTTACTGCAGGTTTACTGTATCCCTCTGACCATCTTATTGACGATGAAACACAGAAATTGAATCGGAATTGAATACAAAAGGCACAATGCCGACTTAAATACAAGAAGATTGACTCTTGTTACTGACTATGTTTTGAACCATTCCTGTGACACTAGTTACAGATTCCGATGCTTCACTTCAGCTTTACTGTATCCCCTGCACCCTCTTGTTGACGATGAAACATTGAAATTGTATCGGAATTAAATAGAAATGTCACAATGCCGACTTAAGTACAAGAAGACTGACTCTTCTTACTGACTTGGAGCAATTCCTGTGACACTAGTTATAGATTCCGATGCTTCACTTCAGGTTTACTGTGTCCCTCTGACCTTCATATTGACGATGAAACACAGAAATAGCATCAGAATTAAATACAAAAGGCACATTGCCGACTTCAGTACTAGAAGATTGACTCTTCTTACTGACGTTGTATGAACCATTCCAGTGACACTAGTTATAGATTCCGATGCTTCACTTCAGGTTTACTGTTTCCCTTGGTCCTTATAATTGACGATGAAACACAGAAATTGCATCGGAATTAAATACAAAAGGCACAATGAATACTTAAGTACAAGAAGACGGACCCTTCTAACTGTCTATGTTTTGAACCATTCCTGTGATAAAAGTTATAAATTCCGATGCTTCACTTCAGGTTTACTGTATCCCTCTGACCTTCATATCAACGATGAAACACAGATATTGCATCGGAATGAAGTACAAAAGGCACAATGCCGACTTAAGTACAAGAAGACTGTCTCTTCCTTCTGTCTATGTTTTGAACGAATCCTGTGACATTAGTTATAGATTCCGATGCTTCACGTCAGGTTTACTGTATCCCTTGGACCTTCTTATTGGTGACAAAACACAGAAATTGCATCGGAATTAAATAGAAAAGGCACAATGCCGACTTATGTACAAGAAGACTGACTCTTCCTACTGTCTATGTTTTGAACCATTCCTGTGACACTAGTTAGAGATTCCGATGCTTCATTTCAGATTTACTGTATCCCTTGGACCTTCTTATTGACGATGACACACAGAAATTGCATCGGAATTAAAAAGAAAGGGCACAATGTCGACTTAAGTACAAGAAGACTGACTCTAGTTACTGACTTTGTTTTGAACCATTCCTGTGACACTAGTTATAGATTCGGATGCTTCACTTCAGCTTTACTGTATCCCTTGGACCCTCCTATTGACGATGAAACACTGAAATTGCATCGGAACTAAATTCAAATGGCACAATGCCAACTTAAGTTCAAGAAGACTGTTTCTTCTTACTGTCTATGATTTGAACCATTCCTGCGACACTAGTTGTAGATTCCGATGATTCACTTCAGGTTTACTGTATCCCTCTCACCTTCTTACTAACGATGAAACACAGATATTGCATCGGAATTAAATACAAAAGGCAAAATGCCGAATTAAGTACAAGAAGTCTGACTCTTCCTACCTTCTATGTTTGAACAATTCCTGTGACACTACGTATAGATTCCGATGCTTCACTTCAGGTTTACTGTATCCCTCTGACCTTCTTTTTGACGATGAAACACAGAAATTGCATCGGAATTAAATACAAAAGGCACAATGAATACTTAAGTACAAGAAGACGGACCTTTCTTACTGTCTATGTTTTGAACCATTCCTATGACAAAAGTTCTAGATTCCGATGCTTCACTTCAATTTTACTGTATCCCTCTGAACATCGTATTGACGATGAGACACAGAAATTGAATCGGAATTGAGTACAAAAGGCACAATGCCGACTTAAGTACAAGAAGACTGACTCTTCTTACTGACTATGTTTGGAGCCATTCCTGTGACACTAGTTATAGATTCCGATGCCTCATTTCAGGTTTACTGTATCCCTCTGACCTTCGTATTGACGAAGAAACACAGTAATTGCATCGTAATTAAATTGAAAAGCGCACAATGCCGACTTAAGTGCAAGTAGACTGACTCTTCTTAGTGTCTATGTTTTGAACCATTCCTGTGACACTAGTTATAGATTCCGATGCTATACTTCAGGTTTACTGTATACCATGGTCCTTCTTATTAACGATGAAACACAGAAATTGCATCGGAATTAAATACAAAAGGTACAGTGAATACTTAAGTACAAGAAGGCGGACCCTTCTTACTGTCTATGTTTTGAACCATTCCTGTGACAAAAGTTATAGATTCCGATGCTTCACTTCAGGTTTCCTGTATCCCTCTGACAATCTTATTGACGATGAAACACAGAAATTGAATCGGAATTGAATACAAAAGGCACAATGCCGACTTAAATACAAGAAGATTCACTCTTCTTACTGACTATGTTTTGTACCATTCCTGTGACACTAGTTACAGATTCCGATGCTTCACTTCAGCTGTACTGTATCCCTTGGACCCTCGTATTGACGAAGAAACACTGAAATAGCATCTGAATTAAATACAAAAGGCACATTGCCGATATAAGTACTAGAAGAGTGACTCTTCTTACTGACTTTGCACGAACCATTCCTGTGACACTAGTTATAGATTCCGATGCTTCACTTCAGGTTTTCTGTATCCCTTGGTCCTTCTCATTGACGATGAAACACAGAAATTGCATCGGAATTAAATACAAAAGGCACAATGAATACTTAAGTACAAGAAGACGCACTTTTATTACTGTCTATGTTTTGAACCATTCCTGTGACAAAAGTTATAGATTCCGATGTTTCACTTCAGGTTTACTGTATCCCTCTGACCTTCATATCAACGATGAAACACAGATAGTGCATCGGAATTAAATACAAAGGCACAATGCCGACTTAAGTACAAGCAGACTGACTCTTCTTACTGACTATGTGTTGAACCATTCCAGTTACACTAGTTAGAGATTCCGATGCTTCACTTCAGGTTTACTGTATCCCTCTGACTTGTTTATTGACGATGAAACACAAAATTGCATCGGAATTCAATCGAAAATGGATCAATGCCGACTTAAGTACAAGAAGACTGACTCTTCCTACTGTCTATGTTTGGAACCATTCCTGTGACACTAGTTATGGATTCCGATGCTCCACTTCATGTTTACTGTATCCCTTGGACCTTCTTATTGACGACGAAACACGGAAATTGCATCGGAATTAAATAGAAAAGGCACAATGCCGTCTTAAGTACAAGCAGAAAGACTCTTCTTACTGACAATGTGATGAACCTTTCCTGTTACATTAGTTAGAGATTCCGATGCTTCATTTCAGGTTTACTGTATCCCTTGGAACTTCTTATTGACGATGACAGACAGATAGTGCATCGGAATTAAATACAAAAGGCACAATGCCAACTTAAGTACAAGAAGACTGACTCTTCCTACTGTCTATGATTTGATCGAATCCTGTGACATTAGTTATAGATTCCGATGCTTCACGTCAGGTTTACTGTATCCCTTGGACCTTCTTACTGGCGACGAAACACAGAAATTGCATCGGAATTAAATAGATAAGGCACAATGCCGACTTAAGTACAAGAAGACTGACTCTTCCTACTGTCTATGTTTTGAACCATTACTGTGACACTACTTATAGATTCCGATGCTTCACTTCAGGTTTACTGTATCCCTCCGACCTTCTTTTTGACGATGAAACGCTGAAATTGCATCGGAATTAAATAGGAAAGGCACAATGTCGACTTAAGTACAAGAAGATTGCCTCTTCTTACTGACCATATCTTGATCCATTCCTGTGACACTAGTTATAGATTCCGATGCTTCACTTCAGGTTTACTGTATCCACTTGGACCGTCCTATTGATGATGAAACACAGAAACTACATCGGAATTAAATACAAAAGGCACAATGCCGAGTTAAGTACATGAATATTGACTCTTCTTACTGTCTATGTTTGAACCATTCCTGTGACACTAGTTATAGATGCCGATGTTTTACTGCAGGTTTACTGTAGACCTTGGTCCTTCTTATTGACGATGAAACACAGAAATTGAATCGGAATTAAATACAAAAGGCACAATGAATACTTAAGCACAAGAAGATGGTCCCTTCTTAGTGTCTAAGGTTTGAACCAATCCTGTGACACTAGTTATAGATTCCGATGCTTCACTTCAGGTTTACTGTATCCCTCTGACCATCTTATTGACGATGAAACACAGAAATTGAATCGGAATTGAATACAAGAGGCACAATGCCGACTTAAATACAAGAAGATTGACTCTTCTTACTGACTATGTTTTGAACCATTCCTATGACACTAGTTACAGATTCCGATGCTTCACTACAGGTTTAATTTATCCCTTTGACCTTCATATTGACGATGAAAACAGAAACTACATCGGAATTAAATACAAAAGGCACAATGCCGACTTAAGTCCAAGAAGACTGACTTTAGTTACTGACTTTGCTTTGAACCATTCCTGTGACACTAGTTATAGATTCCGATGCTTTACTTCAGCTTTACTGTATCCCTTGGACCCTCCTATTGACGATGAAACACTGAAATTGCATCGGAATTAAGTACAAACGGCACAATGCCGACTTAAGTACAAGAAGACTGACTCTTCTTACTGACTTGGAGCAATTCCTGTGACACTAGTTATAGATTCCGATGCTTCACTTCAGGTTTACTGTGTCCCTCTGACCTTCATATTGACGATGAAACTCAGAAATAGCATCAGAATTAAATACAAAAGGCACATTGCCGACTTCAGTACTAGAAGATTGACTCTTCTTACTGACGTTGTATGAACCATTCCAGTGACACTAGTTATAGATTCCGATGCTTCACTTCAGGTTTACTGTATCCCTTGGTCCTTATAATTGACGATGAAACACAGAAATTGCATCGGAATTAAATACAAAAGGCACAATGAATACTTAAGTACAAGAAGACGGACCCTTCTAACTGTCTATGTTTTGAACCATTCCTGTGACAAAAGTTATAAATTCCGATGCTTCACTTCAGGTTTACTGTATCCCTCTGACCTTCATATCAACGATGAAACACAGATATTGCATCGGAATGAAGTACAAAAGGCACAATGCCGACTTAAGTCTATGTTTTGAACGAATCCTGTGACATTAGTTATAGATTCCGATGCTTCACGTCAGGTTTACTGTATCCCTTGGACCTTCTTATTGGTGACAAAACACAGAAATTGCATCGGAATTAAATAGAAAAGGCACAATGCCGACTTATGTACAAGAAGACTGACTCTTCCTACTGTCTATGTTTTGAACCATTCCTGTGACACTAGTTAGAGATTCCGATGCTTCATTTCAGATTTACTGTATCCCTTGGACCTTCTTATTGACGATGACACACAGAAATTGCATCGGAATTAAAAAGAAAGGGCACAATGTCGACTTAAGTACAAGAAGACTGACTCTAGTTACTGACTTTGTTTTGAACCATTCCTGTGACACTAGTTATAGATTCGGATGCTTCACTTCAGCTTTACTGTATCCCTTGGACCCTCCTATTGACGATGAAACACTGAAATTGCATCGGAACTAAATTCAAATGGCACAATGCCAACTTAAGTTCAAGAAGACTGTTTCTTCTTACTGTCTATGATTTGAACCATTCCTGCGACACTAGTTGTAGATTCCGATGATATACTTCAGGTTTACTGTATCCCTCTCACCTTCTTACTAACGATGAAACACAGATATTGCATCGGAATTAAATACAAAAGGCAAAATGGCGAATTAAGTACAAGAAGTCTGACTCTTCCTACTGTCTATGTTTGAACAATTCCTGTGACACTACGTATAGATTCCGATGCTTCACTTCAGGTTTACTGTATCCCTCTGACCTTCTTTTTGACGATGAAACACAGAAATTGCATCGGAATTAAATACAAAAGGCACAATGAATACTTAAGTACAAGAAGACGGACCTTTCTTACTGTCTATGTTTTGAACCATTCCTATGACAAAAGTTCTAGATTCCGATGCTTCACTTCAATTTTACTGTATCCCTCTGAACATCGTATTGACGATGAGACACAGAAATTGAATCGGAATTGAGTACAAAAGGCACAATGCCGACTTAAGTACAAGAAGATTGACTCTTCTTATTGACTATGTTTTGAACCATTCCTGTGACACTAGTTATAGATTCCGATGCTTCACTTCAGGTTTACTGTATCCCTTGGTCCTTCTTATTGACGATGAAACACAAAAATTGCATCGGAATTGAATACAAAAGACACAATGCCGACTTAAATACAAGAAGATCGACTCTTCTTACTGTCTATGTTTGAACCATTCCTGTGACACTAGTTATAGATTCCGATGTTTTACTGCAGGTTTACTGTAGACCTTGGTCCTTCTTATTGACGATGAAACACAGAAATTGAATCGGAATTAAATACAAAAGGCACAATGAATACTTAAGTACAAGAAGACGCACCCTTATTACTGTCTATGTTTTGAACCATTCCTGTGACAAAAGTTATAGATTCCGATGTTTCACTTCAGGTTTACTGTATCCCTCTGACCTTCATATCAACGATGAAACACAGATAGTGCATCGGAATTAAATACAAAGGCACAATGCCGACTTAAGTACAAGCAGACTGACTCTTCTTACTGACTATGTGTTGAACCATTCCAGTTACACTAGTTAGAGATTCCGATGCTTCACTTCAGGTTTACTGTATCCCTCTGACTTGTTTATTGACGATGAAACACAAAATTGCATCGGAATTCAATCGAAAATGGATCAATGCCGACTTAAGTACAAGAAGACTGACTCTTCCTACTGTCTATGTTTCGAACCATTCCTGTGACACTAGTTATGGATTCCGATGCTCCACTTCATGTTTACTGTATCCCTTGGACCTTCTTATTGACGACGAAACACAGAAATTGCATCGGAATTAAATAGAAAAGGCACAATGCCGTCTTAAGTACAAGCAGAAAGACTCTTCTTACTGACAATGTGATGAACCTTTCCTGTTACATTAGTTAGAGATTCCGATGCTTCATTTCAGGTTTACTGTATCCCTTGGAACTTCTTATTGACGATGACACACAGATAGTGCATCGGAATTAAATACAAAAGGCACAATGCCAACTTAAGTACAAGAAGACTGACTCTTCCTACTGTCTATGATTTGATCGAATCCTGTTACATTAGTTATAGATTCCGATGCTTCACGTCAGGTTTACTGTATCCCTTGGACCTTCTTATTGGCGACGAAACACAGAAATTGCATCGGAATTAAATAGATAAGGCACAATGCCGACTTAAGTACAAGAAGACTGACTCTTCCTACTGTCTATGTTTTGAACCATTACTGTGACACTACTTATAGATTCCGATGCTTCACTTCAGGTTTACTGTATCCCTCCGATCTTCTTTTTGACGATGAAACGCAGAAATTGCATCGGAATTAAATAGAAAAGGCACAATGTCGACTTAAGTACAAGAAGACTGCCTCTTCTTACTGACCATATCTTGATCCATTCCTGTGACACTAGTTATAGATTCCGATGCTTCACTTCAGGTTTACTGTATCCACTTGGACCGTCCTATTGACGATGAAACACAGAAACTACATCGGAATTAAATACAAAAGGCACAATGCCGAGTTAAGTACATGAATATTGACTCTTCTTACTGTCTATGTTTGAACCATTCCTGTGACATTAGTTATAGATTCCGATGTTTTACTGCAGGTTTACTGTAGACCTTGGTCCTTCTTATTGACGATGAAACACAGAAATTGAATCGGAATTAAATACAAAAGGCACAATGAATACTTAAGCACAAGAAGATGGTCCCTTCTTAGTGTCTAAGGTTTGAACCAATCCTGTGACACTAGTTATAGATTCCGATGCTTCACTTCAGGTTTACTGTATTCCTCTGAGCATCTTATTGACGATGAAACACAGAAATTGAATCGGAATTGAATACAAGAGGCACAATGCCGACTTAAATACAAGAAGATTGACTCTTCTTACTGACTATGTTTTGAACCATTCCTATGACACTAGTTACAGATTCCGATGCTTCACTACAGGTTTAATTTATCCCTTTGACCTTCATATTGACGATGAAAACAGAAACTACATCGGAATTAAATACAAAAGGCACAATGCCGACTTAAGTACAAGAAGACTGACTTTAGTTACTGACTTTGTTTTGAACCATTCCTGTGACACTAGTTATAGATTCCGATGCTTCACTTCAGCTTTACTGTATCCCTTGGACCCTCCTATTGACGATGAAACACTGAAATTGCATCGGAATTAAATACAAACGGCACAATGCCGACTTAAGTACAAGAAGATTGACTCTTCTTACTGACTTGGAGCAATTCCTGTGACACTAGTTATAGATTCCGATGCTTCATTTACTGTGTCCCTCTGACCTTCTTATTGACGATGAAACTCAGAAATAGCATCTGAATTAAATGCAAAAGGCACATTGCCGACTTAAGTACTAGAAGACTGACTGTTCTTACTGACTTTGTATCAACCATTCCTGTGACACTAGTTATAGATTCCGATGCTTCACTTCAGGTTTACTGTATCCCTTGGTCCTTCTTAATGACGATGAAACACAGAAATTGCATCGGAATTGAATACAAAAGACACAATGCCGACTTAAATACAAGAAGATCGACTCTTCTTACTGTCTATGTTTTGAACCATTCCTGTGACAAAAGTTCTAGATTCCGATGCTTCACTTCAGGTTTACTGTATCCCTCTGACAATCTTATTGACGATGAAACACAGAAATAGAATCGGAATTGAATACAAAAGGCACAATGCCGACTTAAATACAAGAAGATTCACTCTTCTTACTGACTATGTTTTGTACCATTCCTGTGACACTAGTTACAGATTCCGATGCTTCACTTCAGCTGTACTGTATCCCTTGGACCCTCGTATTGACGAAGAAACACTGAAATAGCATCTGAATTAAATACAAAAGGCACATTGCCGATATAAGTACTAGAAGAGTGACTCTTCTTACTGACTTTGCACGAACCATTCCTGTGACACTAGTTATAGATTCCGATGCTTCACTTCAGGTTTTCTGTATCCCTTGGTCCTTCTCATTGACGATGAAACACAGAAATTGCATCGGAATTAAATACAAAAGGCACAATGAATACTTAAGTACAAGAAGACGCACCCTTATTACTGTCTAAGTTTTGAACCATTCCTGTGACAAAAGTTATAGATTCCGGTGTTTCACTTCAGGTTTACTGTATCCCTCTGACCTTCATATCGACGATGAAACACAGATAGTGCATCGGAATTAAATACAAAGGTACAATGCCGACTTAAGTACAAGCAGACTGACTCTTCTTACTGACTATGTGTTGAACCATTCCAGTTACACTAGTTAGAGATTCCGATGCTTCACTTCAGGTTTACTGTATCCCTCTGACTTGTTTATTGACGATGAAACACAAAATTGCATCGGAATTCAATCGAAAATGGATCAATGCCGACTTAAGTACAAGAAGACTGACTCTTCCTACTGTCTATGTTTGGAACCATTCCTGTGACACTAGTTATGGATTCCGATGCTCCACTTCATGTTTACTGTATCCCTTGGACCTTCTTATTGACGACGAAACACAGAAATTGCATCGGAATTAAATAGAAAAGGCACAATGCCGTCTTAAGTACAAGCAGAAAGACTCTTCTTACTGACAATGTGATGAACCTTTCCTGTTACATTAGTTAGAGATTCCGATGCTTCATTTCAGGTTTACTGTATCCCTTGGAACTTCTTATTGACGATGACACACAGATAGTGCATCGGAATTAAATACAAAAGGCACAATGCCAACTTAAGTACAAGAAGACTGACTCTTCCTACTGTCTATGATTTGATCGAATCCTGTGACATTAGTTATAGATTCCGATGCTTCACTTCAGGTTTACTGTGTCCCTCCGACCTTCTTTTTGACGATGAAACGCAGAAATTGCATCGGAAATAAATAGAAAAGGCACAATGTCGACTTAAGTACAAGAAGACTGCCTCTTCTTACTGACCATATCTTGATCCATTCCTGTGACACTAGTTATAGATTCCGATGCTTCACTTCAGGTTTACTGTATCCACTTGGACCGTCCTATTGACGATGAAACACAGAAACTACATCGGAATTAAATACAAAAGGCACAATGCCGAGTTAAGTACATGAATATTGACTCTTCTTACTGTCTATGTTTGAACCATTCCTGTGACACTAGTTATAGATTCCGATGTTTTACTGCAGGTTTACTGTAGACCTTGGTCCTTCTTATTGACGATGAAACACAGAAATTGAATCGGAATTAAATACAAAAGGCACAATGAATACTTAAGCACAAGAAGATGGTCCCTTCTTAGTGTCTAAGGTTTGAACCAATCCTGTGACACTAGTTATAGATTCCGATGCTTCACTTCAGGTTTACTGTATCCCTCTGACCATCTTATTGACGATGAAACACAGAAATTGAATCGGAATTGAATACAAGGGTCACAATGCCGACTTAAATACAAGAAGATTGACTCTTCTTACTGACTATGTTTTGAACCATTCCTATGACACTAGTTACAGATTCCGATGCTTCACTACAGGTTTAATTTATCCCTTTGACCTTCATATTGACGATGAAAACAGAAACTACATCGGAATTAAATACAAAAGGCACAATGCCGACTTAAGTACAAGAAGACTGACTTTAGTTACTGACTTTGCTTTGAACCATTCCTGTGACACTAGTTATAGATTCCGATGCTTCACTTCAGCTTTACTGTATCCCTTGGACCCTCCAATTGACGATGAAACACTGAAATTGCATCGGAATTAAATACAAACGGCACAATGCCGACTTAAGTACAAGAAGACTGACTCTTCTTACTGACTATGTTTGAACCATTCCTGTGACACTACTTATAGATTTCGATGCTTCACTTCAGGTTTGCTCTATCCCTAGGACCTTCTTTTGACGATGAAACACAGAAATAGCAACGGAACTAAATACAAAAGGCACAATGCCGACTTAAGTACAAGAAGACTGACTCTTCTTGCTGTCTATGTTTTGAACCATGCCTGTGACACTAGTTATAGATTCCGATGCTTCACTTCAGGTCTACTGTATCCGTCTGACTTTCGTATTGACGATGAAACTCAGATATTGCATCGGAGTTAAATACAAAAGGCACAATGGCGACTTAAGGACAAGAAGAGTGACTCTACGTACTGACTATGTTTTGAACCATTCCTGTGACACTAGTTTTAGATTACGATGCTTCACTTCAGGTTTACTTTATCCCACTGACCTTCTTATTGACGATGAAAAACAGATATTGCATCGGAATTAAATAGAAAAGGCAGAATGCCGAATTAAGTACAAGAAGACTGACCCTTCTTACTTACTATGCTTTGAACCATTCCTGTGACACAAGTTATAGATTCCGATGCTTCACTTCTGGTTTACTGTATCCCTCTGACCCTCTTATTGACGATGAAACTCAGAAATTGCATCGGAATTAAATAGAAAAGGCACAATGCCGACTTAAGTACAAGAAGTCTGACTCTTCTTACTGTCTATGTTTTGAACCATTCCTGTGACACTAGTTATAGATTCCGATGCTTCCCTTCAGGTTTACTGTATCCGTTGGACCTTCTTATCGACGATGAAACACAGAAAATGCATCGGAATTAAATAGAAAAGGCACAATGCCGACTTAAGTACAAGAAGGCTGTTTCTTCTTACTGTCTATGTTTCGAACCATCCCTGTGACGCTAGTTACAGATTCCGATGCTTCACTTCAGGGTAACTGTATTAGTCTGGCCTTCTTAATGGCGATGAAACACAGAAATTGCATCGGAATTAAATAGAAAAGGCACAATGCCGACTTACGTACAAGAAGACTGACTCTTCTTACTGACTGATTTGAACCATTCCTGTGAAACTAGTTATAGATTCCGATCCTTCACTTCAGGTTTACTGTATCCCTCTGACCATATTTTTGACGATGAAACACAGAAATTGCATCGGAATTAAAAAGAAAAGGAACAATGCTGCCTTAAGTACAAGAAGACTGACTCTTCTTAGTGTCTATGTTTGAACCATTCCTGTGACACTAGTTATAGATTCCGAAGCTTCACTTCAGGTTTACTGCATCCCTTGGACCTTCTTATTGACGATGAAACACAGAAATTGCATCGGAATTAAATAGAAAAGGCACAATGCCGACTTAAGTACCAGAAGACTGACTCTTCTTACTGACTGCTTTGAACCATTCCTGTAACACTACTTATAAATTCCGATGCTTCACTTCCGGTTTACTGTATCCCTCTGACCTTCTTATTGACGATGAAACACAGAATTTGCATCGGAATTCTATACAAAAGGCACAGTGCCAACTTAAGTGCAAGAAGACTGACTCTTCTTACTGACTACGTTTTGAACCATTCCTGTGACACTAGTTATAGATTCCGATGCTTCACTTCAGGTTTACTGTATACCTTGGACCTTCGTATTGACGATGAAACACAGATATAGCATCGGAATTAAATACAAAAGGCACAATGCCGACTTAAGTACAAGAAGACTGACTCTTCTTACTAACTGTTTGAACCATTCCTGTGACACTAATTATAGATTCCGATGCTCCACTTCAGGTTTACTGTATCTCTCTGACCTTCTTATTGACGATGAAACACAGAAATTGCATCGGAATTAAATAGAAAAGGCACAATGCCGACTTACGTACAAGAAGACTGACTCTTCCTACAGTCTATGTTTTGAACCATTCCTGTGACACTAGTTATAGATTCCGAAGCTTCACTTCAGGTTTACTGTATCCCTCTGACCTTCTTTTTGACGATGAAACGCAGAAATTGCATCGGAATTAAATAGAAATGGCCCAATGCTGCCTTAAAACAAGAAGACTGACTCTTCTTACTGTCTATAATTTGAACCTTTCCTGTGACACTAGTTATAGATTCCGATGTTTCACTTCAGCTTTACTGTATCCCTTGGATCTTCTTTTTGACGATGAAACACTGAAATTGCATCGGAATTAAATACAAAATGCACAATGCCGACTTAAGTACAAGAAGACTGACTCTTCTTACCGACTGTTTTGAACCATTCCTGTGACACTAGTTATAGATTCCGATGCTTCACTTCAGGTTTACTGTATCTTTCTGACCTTCTTATTGACGATGAAACACAGAAATTGCATCAGAATTAAATACAAAAGGCACAATCCCACCTTAAGTACAAGAAGACTGACTTTTCTTACTGACTATGTTTTGAACCATTCCTGTGTCACTAGTTATAGATTCCAATGCTTCACTTCAGGTTTACTGTATCCCCTGCACCTTCTTATTGACGATGAAGTACAGAAATTACATCGGAATTAAATACAAAAGGCACAATGCCGACTTAAGTACAAGAAGACTGACCCTTCTTACTGTCTATGTTTTGAACCATTCCTGTGACACTAGTTATAGATTCCGATGCTTCACTTCAGGTTTACTGTATCCCTCTGACCTTCTTATTGACGATGAAATACAGAAATTGGATCGGAATTATATACAAAATGCACAATGCCGACTTAAGTACATGAAGACTGACTCTTCCCACTGTCTATGTTTTGAACGATTCCTGTGACATTAGTTATAGATTCCGATGCTTCACTTCAGGTATACTGTATCCTTTGGACCATCTTATTGGCGACGAAATACAGAAATTGCATCGGAATTAATTAGAAAAGGCACAATGCCGACTTAAGTACAAGAAGACTGACTCTTCTTACTATGTTTTCAACCATTCCTGTGACACTAGTTATTGATTCCGATGCTTCACTTCAGGTTTACTGTATCCCTTGGACCTTCTCATTGACGATGAAACACAGCAAAACCATCGGAATTAAATACAAAGGGCACAATGCCGACTTAAGTACAAGCAGACAGACTCTTCTTACTGACTGTTTTGAACCATTCCTGTGACACTAGTTATAGATTCCGATGCTTCACTTCAGGTTTACTGTATCCCTCTGACCTTCTTTTTGACGATGAAAACAGAAATTACATCGGAATTAAATAGAAAAGGCACAATGCCGACTTAAGAACAAGAAGACTGACTCTTCTTACTGTCTATGTTTTGAACCATTCCTGTGACACTAGTTATGTATTCCGATGCTTCACTTCAGGTTTACTGTATCCCTCTGACCTTCTTAGTGGCGATGAAACACAGAAATTGCATCGGAATTAAATAGATAGGGCACAATGCCGACTTAAGTACAAGAAGAGTGACTCTTCTTGTTGTCTATGTTTTGAATCATTCCAGTGAAACTAGTTATAGATTCCGATGCTTCACTTCAGGTTTACTGTATCCCTCTGACCTTCTTATTGACGATGAAACACAGAAATTGCATCGGAATTAAATGGAAAAGGCACTATGCCGACTTAAGTACAAGAAGACTGACTCTTCTTACTGTCTATGTTTTGAACCATTCCTGTGACGCTAGTTACAGATTCCGATGCTTCACTTCAGGGTAACTGTATCCCTCTGACCTTCTTATTGACGATGAAACATTGAAATTGCAACGGAATTAAATAGAAAAGGCAAAATGCCGTCTTAAGTACAAAAAGACTGACTCTTCTTACTGACTATGTTTTGAACCATTCCTGTGACACTAGTTATAGATTCCGATGCTTCACTTCTGGTTTACTGTATCCCTCTGACCTTCTTATTGACGACGAGACACAGAAATTGCATCGGAATTAAATAGATAAAGCAGAATGCCGACTTAAGTACAAGAAGACTGACTCTTCTTATTGTCTATGTTTTGAACCATTCCTGTAGTTATAGATACCAATGCTACACGTCAGGTTTACTGTATCCCTCCGACCTTCTTATTGACGATGAAACACAGAAATTGCATCGCAATTAAATAGAAAAGGCACAATGCCGACCTAAGTACAAGAAGACTGACTCTTCTGACTGTCTATGTTTTGAACCATTCCTGTGACGCTAGTTGCAGATTCCGATGCTTCATTTCAGGGTTACTGTATCCCTCTGACCTTCTTATTGACGATGAAACACTGAAATTGCAACGGAATTAAATAGAAAAAGCACAATGCCGACTTAAGTACAAGAAGACTGACTCTTCCTACTGTCTATGTTTTGAACCATTCCTGTGACACTAGTTACAGATTCCGATGCTTCACTTCAGGTTTACTGTATCCCTTGGACTTTCTAATTGACGATGAAACAAAGAAATCGCGTCGGAATTAAATAGATAAGGCACATTGCCGACTTAAGTACAAGAAGACTGACTCTTACTACTGACTATGTTTTGAACCATTCCTGTGACACTAGTTATAGATTGCGATGCTTCACTTCTCGTTTACTGTATCCCTTGGACCTTCTTATTGACGATGAAACACAGAAATTGCATCTGAATTAAATAGAGAAGGCACAATGCCGACTTAAGTACAAGAAGACTGACTCTTGCTACTGTCTATGTTTTGAACCATTCCTGTGACACTAGTTATAGATTCCGATGCTTCACTTCAGGTTTACTGTATCCCTCTGACCTTCTTTTTGACGATGAAAACAGAAATTACATCGGAATTAAATAGAAAAGGCACAATGCCGACTTAAGTACAAGAAGACTGACTCTTCTTACTGTCTATGATTTGATCCATTCCTGTGACACTAGTTAAAGATTCCGATGTTTCACTTCAGGTTTACAGTATTCCTTGGACCTTCTTATTGACGAAAAAACACAGAAATTGCATCGGAATTAAATACAAAATGCACAATGCCGACTTAAGTACAAGAAGGCTGACTCTTCTTACTGACTCTTTTGAACCATTCCTGTGACACTAGTTATAGATTCCGTTGCCTCACTTCAGGTTTACTCTATCCCTTTGACCTTCTTATTGACGATGAAAAACAGAAAATGCATCGGAAATAAATACAAAAGGCACGATGCCGACTTAAGTACAAGAAGGCTGACTCTTCTTACTGACTCTTTTGAACCATTCCTGTGACACTAGTTATAGATTCCGTTGCCTCACTTCAGGTTTACTCTATCCCTTTGACCTTCTTATTGACGATGAAAAACAGAAAATGCATCGGAAACAAATACAAAAGGCACGATGCCGACTTATGTACATGTAGACTAAATCTTCTTACCGACTCTTTTGAACCATTCCTGTGACACTAGTTATAGATTGCGATGCTTCACTTCACGTTTACTGTATCCCTTGGCCTTCTTATTGACGATGAAAAACAGAAATTGCATCGGAAATAAATACAACAGGCACGATGCCGACTTATGTACATGTAGACTGAATCTTCCTACTGTCTATGTTTTGAACCATTCCTGTGCCACTACTTATAGATTCCGATGCTTCATTTCAGGTTTACTGTATCCCTTGGATTTCCTTATTGACGAAAAAACACAGAAATTGCATCGGAATTAAATACAAAATGCACAATGCCGACTTAAGTACAAGAAGGCTGACTCTTCTTACTGACTCTTTTGAACCATTCCTGTGACACTAGTTATAGATTCCGTTGCCTCACTTCAGGTTTACTCTATCCCTTTGACCTTCTTATTGACGATGAAAAACAGAAAATGCATCGGAAATAAATACAAAAGGCACGATGCCGACTTATGTACATGTAGACTAAATCTTCTTACCGACTCTTTTGAACCATTCCTGTGACACTAGTTATAGATTGCGATGCTTCACTTCACGTTTACTGTATCCCTTGGCCTTCTTATTGACGATGAAACACAGAAATTTCATCGGAATTAAATGCAAAAGGCACAATGCCGAATTTAGTACAAGAAGTCTGACTCTTACTACTGACTATGCTTTGAACCATTCCTGTGACACTAATTATAGATTCCGATGCCTCACTTCAGGTTTACTGTATCCGTAGGACCTTCTTATTGACGATGAAACACAGAAATTTCATCGGAATTAAATATAAAAGGCACAATGCCGACTTAAGTACATGAAGACTGACTCTTCTTACTGAGTATTTTTTGAACTATTCCTGTGACACTAGTTATAGATTCCGATGTTTCACTTCAGGTTTACTCTATCACTAGGACATTCTTATTGACGATGAAACACAGAAATTGCATCGGAACTAAATACAAAAGGCACAATGCCGACTTAAATACAAGAAGACTGACTCTTCCTACTGTCTATGTTTTGAACGATTCCTGTGACGTTAGTTATAGATTCCGATGCTTCACCTCAGGTTTACTGTATCCCTTGGACCTTCTGATTGACGATGAATCACAGAAATTGCATCGGAATTAAATACAAAAGGCACAATGCCGACTTAAGTACAAGAAGACTGACTCTTATTACTGACTGTGCTTTGAACCATTCCTGTGACACTAGTTATAGATTCATATGCTTCACTTCAGGTTTACTGTATCCCTTTGACCTTCTTATTGACGATGAAACACAGATAATGCATCGGAAATAAATACAAAAGGCACGATGCCGACATATGTACATGTAGACTGAATCTTCCTATTGTCTATGTTTTGAACCATTCCTGTGCCACTAGTTATAGATTCCGATGCTTCATTTCAGGTTTACTGTATCCCTTGGATTTCCTTATTGACGATGAAACACAGATAGTGCATCGGAGTTAGATACAAAAGACACAATGCCGACTTAAGTACAAGAGGACTAACTCTTCCTACTGTCTTTGTTTTGAACCATTCCTGTGACACTAGTTATAGAGTCCGATGCTTCACTTCAGGTTTACTGTATCCCTCTGACCTTTTTTTTGACGATGAAACACAGAAATTGCATCGGAATTAAATAGAAAAGGCACAATGCCGACTTAAGTACAAGAAGACTGACTCTTCTTACAGTCTATGATTTGATCCATTCGTGTGACACTAGTTAAAGATTCCGAAGGTTCACTTCAGGTTTACAGTATCCCTTGGTCGTTCTTATTTACGATGAGTCATAGATATTGAATCGGAATTAAATACAAAAGGCACAATGACGACTTAAGTACAAGAAGACTGACTCTTTTTACTTACAATGCTTTGAACCATTCCTGTGCCACTAATTAAAGATTCTTATGCTTCACTTCAGGTTTACTGTATCCCTCTGACCATCTTATTAACGATTAAAGACAGAAATTGCATCGGAAATAAATACAAAAGGCACGATGCCGACTTAAGTACATGTAGGCTGAATCTTCCTACTGTCTATGTTTTGAACCATTCCTGTGACACTAATTATAGATTCCGATGCTTCACTTCAGGTTTACTGTATCCCTCTGACCTTCTTTTTGACGATGAAAACAGAAATTACATCGGAATTAAATAGAAAAGGCACAATGCCGACTTAAGTACAAGAAGACTGACTCTTCTTACTGTCTATGATTTGATCCATTCCTGTGACACTAGTTAAAGATTCCGATGTTTCACTTCAGGTTTACAGTATTCCTTGGACCTTCTTATTGACGAAAAAACACAGAAATTGCATCGGAATTAAATACAAAATGCACAATGCCGACTTAAGTACAAGAAGGCTGACTCTTCTTACTGACTCTTTTGAACCATTCCTGTGACACTATTTATAGATTCCGTTGCCTCACTTCAGGTTTACTGTATCCCTTTGACCTTCTTATTGACGATGAAACACAGAAAATGGATCGGAAATAAATACAAAAGGCACGATGCCGACTTATGTACATGTAGACTGAATCTTCTTACTGACTCTTTTGAACCATTCCTGTGACACTAGTTATAGATTGCGATGCTTCACTTCACGTTTACTGTATCCCTTGGACCTTCTTATTGACTATGAAACACAGTAATTTCATCGGAATTACATGCAAAAGGCACAATGCCGTCTTAAGTACAAGAAGATTGATTCTTCGTACTGACTATGTTTTGAACCATTCCTGTGACACTAGTTATAGATTCCAACGATTCACTTCAGGTTTACTGTATCCTTTGGACCTTCTTATTTACGATGAAACACAGAAATTGCATCGGAATTAAATACAAAAGGCACAATGGCGACTTAAGTACAAGAAGGCTGACTCATCTTACTGAGTATGTTTTGAACCATTCCTGTGACACTAGTTACAGATTCCGATGCTTCACTTCAGGTTTACTGTATCCCTTGGACCTTCTTATTGACGATGAAACACAGAAATTGCATCGGAATTAAATAGAAAAGGCACAATGCCGACTTTAGTACAAGAAGTCTGACTCTTACTACTGTCTATGCTTTGAACCATTCCTGTCACACTAGCTATAGATTCCGATGCTTCACTTCAGGTTTACTCTATCACTAGGACACTCTTATTGACGATGAAACACAGAAATTGCATCGGAACTAAATACAAAAGGCACAATGCCGACTTAAGTACAAGAAGACTGACTCTTCCTACTGTCTATGTTTTGAACCATTCCTGTGACACTTGTTATAGATTCCGATGCTTCATTTCAGGTTTACTGTATCCTCTGGATCTTCTTATTGACGATGAAACACAGATAGTGCTTCGGAGTTAAATACAAAAGGCACAATGCCGACTTAAGTTCAAGAAGACTGACTCCTACTACTGTCTATGTTTAGAACGATTCCTATGGCACTAGGTATAGATTCCTATGCTTCACTTCAGGTTTACTGTATCCCTTGGACCTTCTTATTGACGATGAAACACAGAAATTGTATCGGAATTAAATACAAAAGGCACAATGACGACTTAAGTACAAGTAGACTGACTCTTTTTACTTACAATGCTTTGAACCATTCCTGTGACAGTACTTATAGATTCCGAAGCTTCACTTCAGGTTTACTGTATCCCTCTAACCTTCTTATGGACGATGAAACACAGAAATTGCTTCGGAATTAAATAGAAAAGACACAATGCCGACTTAAGTACAAGAAGACTGACTCTTCTTTCTGACTATGTTTTGAACCATTCCTGTGACACTAGTTATACATTCCGATGCTTCACTTCAGATTTACTGTATCCCTCTGGCCTTCTTATTGACGATGAAACACAGAAATTGCATCGGAATTAAATGGAAAACGCACAATGCCGACTTAAGTACAAGAAGACTGACTCTTCTTACTGTCTACGTTTTGAACCATTCCTGTGGCGCTAGTTACAGATTCCGATGCTTCACTTCAGGTTTACAGTATCCCTTGGTCGTTCTTATTGACGATGAGTCATAGATATTGAATCGGAATTAAATACAAAAGGCACAATGACGACTTAAGTACAAGTAGACTGACTCTTTTTACTTACAATGCTTTGAACCATTCCTGTGACACTAATTATAGAGTATTATGCTTCACTTCAGGTTTACTGTATCCCTCTGACCATCTTATTAACGATTAAAGACAGAAATTGCATAGGAAATAAATACAAAAGGCACGATGCCGACTTAAGTACATGTAGGCTGAATCTTCCTACTGTCTATGTTTTGAACCATTCCTGTGGCACTTGTTATAGATTCCGATGCTTCTTTTCAGGTTTGCTGTATCCCTTGGATCTTCTTATTGACGATGAAATACAGATAGTGCTTCGGAGTTAAAAACAAAAGGCAATGCCGACTTAAGTACAAGAAGACTGATTCTTCTTTTTGTCTATGTTTTGAACCATTCCTGTGACACTAGTTATAGATTCCGATGCTTCACCTCAGGTTTACTGTATCCCATGGACCTTCTTATTGACGATGAAACACAGAAATTGACTCGAAATTAAATACAAAAGGCACAATGCCGACTTAAGTACAAGAAGACTGACCCTTGTCACTGTCTATGCTTTGAACCATTCCTGTGACACTAGTTGTAGGTTCTGATGCTTCACTTCAGGTTTACTGTATCCCTCTGACCTTCTTTTTGACGATGAAACACAGATATTGCATCGGAATTAAATAGAAAAAGCACAATGGCGACTTAAGTACAAGAAGACTGACTCTTCTTACTGTCTATGTTTTGAACCATTCCTGTGGCGCTAGTTACAGATTCCGATGCTTCACTTCAGATTTACTGTATACCTTGGACCTTCTTATTGACGGTGAAATACAGAAATTTCATCGGAATTAAATACAAAAGGCACAATGCCGACTTAAGTACAAGATGACTGACTCTACTTACTGACTTTTTTGAACCATTCGTGTGACACTAGTTATAGATTCCGATGCCTCACTTCAGGTTTACTGTATCCCTCTGACCTTCTTATTGACGATGAAACACAGAAATTGCATCGGAATTAAATAGAAAAGGCACAATGCCGACTTAAGTACAAGAAGAGACTGACTCTTCTTACTGTCTATGTTTTGAACCATTCCTGTGGCGCTAGTTACAGATTCCGATGCTTCACTTCAGGTTTACTGTATCCCTTGGTCGTTCTTATTGAAGATGAGTCATAGATATTGCATCGGAATTAAATACAAAAGGCACAATGACGACTTAAGTACAAGAAGCCTGACTCTTTTTACTTACAATGCTTTGAACCATTCCTGTGACACTAATTATAGATTCTCATGCTTCACTTCAGGTTTACTGTATCCCTCTGACCATCTTATTGACGATTAAACACAGAAATTGCATCGGAAGTAAACACAAAAGGCACGATGCCGACTTAAGTACATGTAGGCTGAATCTTCCTACTGTCTATGCTTTGAACCATTCCTGTGGCACTTGTTACAGATTCCAATGCTTCTTTTCAGGTTTGCTGTATCCCTTGGATCTTCGTATTGACGATGAAACACAGATAGTGCTTCGGAGTTAAATACAAAAGGCACAATGCTGACTTAAGTACAAGAAGACTGCCTCTTCCTACTGTCTATGCTTTGAACGATTCCTGTAACACTAGTTATAGACTCCGATGCTTCACTTCAGGTTTACTGTAACCCTTGGCCCTTCTTAATGACAATGAAACACAGAAATTGCATCGGAATTAAATACAAAAGGCACAATGCCGACTTAAGTACAAGAAGACTGACTCTTCTTACAGACTATGATTTGAACCATTCCTGTGCCACTAGTTATAGATTCTTATGCTTCACTTAAGGTTTACTGTATCCCTCTGACCTTCTTATTGATGATGAAACACAGAAATTGCATCGGAAATAAATACAAAAAGCACGATGCCGACTAAAGTACATGTAGACTGAATCTTCCAACTGTCTATGCTTTGAACCATTCCTGTGACACTTGTTATAGATTCCGATGCTTCATTTCAGGTTTACTGTATCCCTTGGATCTTCTTATTGACGATGAGTCACAGATATTGCATCGGATTTAAATACAAAATGCACAATGACGACGTAAGTACAAGAAGACAGACTCTTCTTACTGACTGTTTTGAACCATTCCTGTGACACTAGTTATACATTTCGATGCTTCACTTCAGGTATGCAGTATCCCTCTGACCTTCTTATTGACGATGAAACACAGAAATTGCATCGGAATTAAATACAAAAGGCACAATGCCGACTTAAGTACAAGAGGACTGACTCTTGTTTTAGTCTATGTTTTGAACCATTCCTGTGACACTAGTAAAAGATTCCGGTGCTTCACCTCAGGTTTACTGTATCCTTGGACCTTCTTATTGACGATGAAACACAGAAATTGACTCGGAATTAATTACAAAAGGCACAATGCCGACTTAAGTACAAGCAGACTGACCCTTCTTACTGTCTATGATTTGAACCTTTCCTGTGACACCAGTTATAGATTCCGATGCTTCACTTCAGTTTTACTGTATCCCATGGAGATTCTTATTGACGATGAAACACAGATAGTGCATCGGAATGAAATAGAAAAGGCACAATGGCGACATAAGTACAAGGAGACTGACCTTTCTTCCTGTCTATGCTTTGAAGCATTCCTGTGACACTAGTTATAGATTCCGATGCTTCACTTCAGGTTTACTGTATCCCTCTGACCTTCTTATTGACGATGAAACACAGAAATTGCATCGGAATTATATAGAAATGGCACAATGCCGACTTAAGTACAAGAAGACTGACTCTACTTATTGTCTGTGTTTTGAACCATTCCTGTGACACTAGTTATAGATTCCGATGCTTCACTTCAGGTTTACTGTATCCCTTGGACCTTCGTATTGACGATGAAACACAGAAATTGCATCGGTATTAAATACAAAAGGTACAATGCCGACTTAAGTACAAGAAGACTGACCCGTCTTACTGTCTATGTTTTGAACCATTCCTGTGACACTAGTTATAGATTCCGATGCTTCACTTCAGGTTTACTGTATCCCACTGACCTTCTTATTGACGATCAAACACAGATATTGCATCGGAATAAAATAGAAAAGGCACAATGCCGACTTAAGTACATGAAGACTAACTCTTGCTACTGAATATGTTTTGAACAATTCCTGTGACACTAGTTATGGATTTCGATGCTTCACTTCAGGTTTACTGTATCCCTCTGACCTTCTTACTGACGATGAAACACAGAAACTGCATCGGAATCAAAGAGAAGAGCACAACGCGGACTTAAGTACAAGAAGACTGACTCTTCTTACTGTCGATGGTTTGAACCATTCCAGTGACACTAGTTATAGATTCCGATGCTTCACATCAGGTTTACTGTATCCCTTGGACCTTTTTATTGACGATGAAACACAGAAATTGCATCGGAATTAAGTAGAAAAGGCACAAAGCCGACTTAAGTACAAGAAGGCTGACCCTTCTTACTGTCTATATTTTGAACCATTCCTGTGACGCTATTTACAGATTCAGATGCTTCACTTCAGGTTTACTGTATCCCTCTGACCATCATAATGACGATGAAACACAGAACTTGCATCGGAATTAAATAGAAAAGGCACCATGCCGTTTTAAGTACAAGAAGACTGACCCTTCCTACTGTCTATGTTTGAACCATTCCGGTGACGCTAGTTATAGATTCCGATGCTTCACTTCAGGTTTACTGTATCCCTCTGACCTTCTTATAGACGATGAAACACAGATATTGCTTCGGAATTAAATAGAAGAATCACAATGCCGACTACAGTACAAGAAAACTGACTCTTCTTACTGTCTATGTTTTGAACCATTCCTGTGACGCTAGTTACAGATTCCCATGCTTCACTTCATGTTTTCAGTATCCCTCTGACCTTCTTAATGGCGATGAAACACAGAAATTCATCAGAATGAAAGAGAAATGGCACGATGAGGACTAAAGTACAAGAAGACTGACTCTTCCTCCTGTCTATGTTTTGAACCATTCCTGTGACACTAGTTATAGGTTCCGATGCCTCACTTCAGGTTTACTGTATCCCTTGGACGTTCTTATTGACGATGAAACACTAAAATTGTATCGGAATTAAATAGAAAAAGCACAGTGAAGACTTCAGTACAAGAAGACTGACTCTTACTACTGTCTATGCTTTGAACCATTCCTGTGACACTAGTTATAGATTCCGATGCTTCACTTCAGGTTTACAGTATCGATCTGACCTTCTTGTTGTCGATGATAGACAGAAATTGCATCGGAATTAAATACAAAAGGCACAATGCCGACTTAAGTACAAGAAGACTGACTCTTCTTATTGTCTGTGTTTTGAACCATTCCCGTGACGCTAGTTACAGATTCCGATGCTTCACTTCAGGTTTACTGCTTCCCTCTGACCTTCTTATTGACGATGAAACACAGAAATTGCATCGGAATTAAATAGAAAAGGCACAATATCGACTTAAGTACAAGAAGACTGACTCTTATTACTGACTATGTTTTGAACCCTTCCTGTGACACTAGTTATAGATTCCGATGATTTACTTCTGGTTTACTGTATCCCTTAAACCTTCTCATTGTCGACGAAACACAGAAATTGCATCGGAATTAAATACAAAAGGCACAATGCCGACTTAAGTACATGTAGACTGACTCTTCCGACTGTCTATGCTTTGAAACACTCCTGTGACACTAGTTATAGAATACGATGCTTCATTTCAGGATTACTGTATTTCTTGGACCTTCTTATTGACGATGAAACACAGAAAGTGCAACGGAATTAAATAAAAAAGGCACAATGCCGACTTAAGTACAAGAAGACTGACTCTTCCTACTGTCTATGTTTTGAACCATTCCTGTGACACTAGTTATAGATTCCGATGCCTTACTTCAGGTTCACTGTATCCTTCTGACTTTCTTATTGACGATGTAACACAGAAATTGGATCGGAATAAAATAAAAAAGGCACAATGCCGACTTAAGTACAAGAAGACTCACTCTTCCTACTTTCTATGCTTTTGAACCATTCCTGTGACACTAGTTATAGAATCCAATTCTTCACTTCAGGTTTACTGTATCCCTCTGACCTTCTTATTGACGATGAAACACAGAAATTGCATCGAAATTAAATACAAAAGGCACAATGCTGACTCAAGTACAAGAAGACTGACTCTACTTACTGTTTATGTTTTGAACCATTCCTGTGACACTAGTTAAGGATTTCGATGCTTCACTTCAGGTTTACTGTATCCCTCTGACCTTCTTACTGACGATGAAACACAGAAACTGCATCGGAATCAAAGAGAAGAGCACAATGCGGAGTACAAGAAGACTGACTCTTCTTACTGTCTATGGTTTGAACCATTCCAGTGGCACTAGTTATAGATTCCGATGCTTCACTTCAGGTTTACTGTATCCCTCTGACCTTCTTATTGACGATGAAACACAGAAATTGCATCGGAATTAAATAGAAAAGGCAGAATATCGACTTAAGTACAAGAAGACTGACTCTTATTACTGACTATGTTTTGAACCATTCCTGTGACACTAGTTATAGATTCCGATGATTCACTTCAGGTTTACTGTATCCCATGGAGATTCTTATTGACGATGAAACAGAGAAAGTGCATCGGAATTAAATAGAAAAGGCACAATGCCGACTTAAGTACAAGGAGACTGTCTATGTTTTGAATCATTCCTGTGACACTAGTTATAGATTCCGATGCTTCACTTCAGGTTTACTGTATCCCTCGGACCTTCTTATTGACGATGAAACACAGAAATTGCGAAGGAATGAAATACAAAAGGCACAATGCCGACTTAAGTACAAGAAGACTGACCTTTCTTACTGTCTATGCTTTGAAGCATTCCTGTGACACTAGTTATAGAATCCGATGCTGCACTTCAGGTTTACTGTATCCCTCTGACCTTCTTATTGACGATGAAAAACGGAAATTGCATCGGAATTATATAGAAATGGCACAATGCCGACTTAAGTACAAGAAGACTGACTCTACTTACTGTCTGTGTTTTGAACCATTCCTGTGACACTAGTTATAGATTCCGATGCTTCACTTCAGGTTTACTGTATCCCTTGGACCTTCGTATTGACGATGAAACACAGAAATTGCATCGGTATTAAATACAAAAGGCACAATGCCGACTTAAGTACAAGAAGACTGACCCGTCTTACTGTCTATGTTTTGAAGCATTCCTGTGACACTAGTTATAGATTCCGATGCTTCACTTCAGGTTTACTGTATCCCTCTGACCTTCTTAGTGACGATGAAACACAGATATTGCATCGGAATAAAATAGAAAAGGCAAGATGCCGACTTAAGTACAAGAAGACTGACTCTTCCTACTGTCTATGTTTTGAACCATTCCTGTGACACTAGTTATAGATTCCGATGCCTTACTTCAGGTTTACTGTATCCTTCTGACTTTCTTATTGACGATGAAACACAGAAATTGCATCGGAATAAAATAGAAAAGGCACAATGCCGACTTAAGTACAAGAAGACTCACTCTTCCTACTTTCTATGCTTTTGAACCATTCCTGTGACACTAGTTATAGAATCCAATTCTTCACTTCAGGTTTACTGTATCCCTCTGACCTTCTGATTGACGATGAAACACAGAAATTGCATCGGAATTAAATACAAAAGGCACAATGCTGACTCAAGTACAAGAAGCCTGACTCTACTTACTGTTTATGTTTCGAACCACTCCTGAGACACTAGTTAAGGATTTCGATGCTTCACTTCAGGTTTACTTTATACCTCTGACCTTCTTACTGACGATGAAACACAGAAACTGCATCGGAATCTAAGAGAAGAGCACAATGCGGACTTAAGTACAAGAAGACTGACTCTTCTTACTGTCTATGGTTTGAACCATTCCAGTGACACTAGTTATAGATTCCGATGCTTCACTTCAGGGTAACTGTATCCCTCTGAGCTTCTTATTGACGATGAAACACAGAAATTGCATCGGAATTAAATAGAAAAGGCAGAATATCGACTTAAGTACAAGAAGACTGTCTCTTATTACTGACTATGTTTTGAACCATTCCTGTGACACTAGTTATAGATTCCGATGATTCACTTCAGGTTTACTGTATCCCTTAAACCTTCTTATTGACGATGAAACACAGATATTGCATCGGATTTAAATAGAAGAAGCACAATGCCGACTTAAGTACAAGAAGACTGACTCTTCGTACTGTCTATGTTTTGAACCATTCCTGTGACGCTAGTTACAGATTCCGATGCTTCACTTCAGGTTTACTGTATCCCTCTGACCTCATTGACGATGAAACACAGTAATTGCATCGGAATTAAATAGAAAAGGCACAATATCGACTTAAGTACATAAAGACTGACTCTTTTTACTGACTATGTTTTGAACCCTTCCTGTGACACTAGTTATAGATTCCGATGATTCACTTCAGGTTTACTGTATCCCTTAAACCTTCTTATTGACGACGAAACACAGAAATTGCATCGGAATTAAATACAAAAGGCACAATGCCGACTTAAGTACATGTAGACTGACTCTTCCGACTGTCTATGCTTTGAAACACTCCTGTGACACTAGTTATAGAATACGATGCTTCATTTCAGGATTACTGTATCCCTTGGACCTTATTATTGACGATGAAACACAGAAAGTGCAACGTAATTAAATAAAAAAGGCACAATGCCGACTTAAGTACAAGAAGACTGACTCTTCCTACTGTCTATGTTTTGAACCATTCCTGTGACACTAGTTATAGATTCCGATGCCTTACTTCAGGTATACTGTATCCTTCTGACTTTCTTATTGACGATGAAACACAGAAATTGCATCGGAATAAAATAGAAAAGGCACAATGCCGACTTAAGTACAAGAAGACTCACTCTTCCTACTTTCTATGCTTTTGAACCATTCCTGTGACACTAGTTATAGAATCCAATTCTTCACTTCAGGTTTACTGTATCCCTCTGACCTTCTTATTGACGATGAAACACAGAAATTGAATCGGAATTAAATACAGAAGGCACAATGCTGACTCAAGTACAAGAAGACTGACTCTTATTACTGACAATGTTTTGAACCATTCCTGTGACACTAGTTATAGATTCCGATGATTCACTTCAGGTTTACTGTATCCCTTAAACCTTCTTATTGACGATGAAACACAGAAAGTGCAACGGAATTAAATAGAAAAGGCACAATGCCGAGTTAAGTACAAGAAGACTGACTCTTCCTACTGTCTATGTTTTGAACCATTCCTGTGACACTAGTTATAGATTCCGATGCCTTACTTCAGGTTTACTGTATCCCTCTGACTTTCTTATTGGCGATGAAACACAGAAATTGCATCGGAATTAAATACAAAAGGCACAATGCTGACTCAAGTACAAGAAGACTGACTCTACTTACTGTCTATGATTTGAAGCATTCCTGTGACACTATTTATAGATTCCGATGCCTCACTTCAGGTTTACTGTATCCCTTGGACGTTCTTATTGACGATGAAACACTAAAATTGTATCGGAATTAAATAGAAGAAGCACAATGCCGACTTAAGTACAAGAAGACTGACTCTTCGTACTGTCTATGTTTTGAACCATTCCTGTGACGCTAGTTACACATTCCGATGCTTCACTTCAGGTTTACTGTATCTCTCTGACCTTCTCATTGACGATGAAACACAGTAATTGCATCGGAATTAAATTGATACTGCACAATGCCAACTTAAGTACAAAAAGACTGACTCTTCTTACTGTCTATGTTTTGAAGCATTCCTGTGACACTAGTTATAGATTCCGATGCTTCACTTCAGGTTAACTGTATCCCTCTGACCTCCTTATTGACGATGAAACACAGAAATTGCATCGGAATTATATAGAAATGGCACAATGCCGACTTAAGTACAAGAAGACTGACTCTCCTTACTGTCTGTGCTTTGAACCAATCCTGTGACACTAGTTATAGATTCCGATGCTTCATTTCAGGTTTACTGTACCCCTCTGACCTTCTTATTGACGATGAAACACAGATATTGCATCGGAATAAAATAGAAAAGGCACAATGCCGACTTAAGTACATGAAGACTAACTCCTGCTACTGAATATGTTTTGAACCATTCCTGTGACACTAGTTATGGATTTCGATGCTTCACTTCAGGTTTACTGTATCCCTCTGACCTTCTTACTGATGATGAAACACAGAAACTGCATCGGAATCAACGAGAAGAGCACAATGCGGACTTAAGTACAAGAAGACTGACTCTTCTTACTGTCTATGGTTTGAACCATTCCAGTGACACTAGTTATAGATTCCGATGCTTCACTTCAGGTTTACTGTATCCTTTGGACCTTCTTATTGACGATGAAACACAGAAATTGCATCGGAATTAAGTAGAAAAGGCACAATGCCGACTTAAGTACAAGAAGGCTGACCCTTCTTACTGTCTATATTTTGAACCATTCCTGTGACGCTATTTACAGATTCAGATGCTTCACTTCAGGTTTACTGTATCCCTCTGACCATCATAATGACGATGAAAAACAGAAATTGCATCGGAATTAAATAGAAAAGGCACAATGCCGTTTTAAGTACAAGAAGACTGACCCTTCCTACTGTCTATGTTTGAACCATTCCGGTGACGCTAGTTATAGATTCCGATGCTTCACTTCAGGTTTACTGTATCCCTCTGACCTTCTTATAGACGATGAAGCACAGATATTGCATCGGAATTAAATAGAAGAAGCACAATGCCGACTACAGTACAAGAAAACTGATTCTTCCTCCTGTCTATGTTTTGAACCATTCCTGTGACACTAGTTATAGATTCCGATGCTTAACTTCAGGTTTACTGTATCCCTTGGACGTTCTTATTGACGATGGAACACTGAAATTGTATCGGAATTAAATAGAGAAAGCACAGTGCCGTCTTAAGTACAAGATGACTGACACTTCTTACTGACTATGATTTGAACCATTCCTGTGACACCACTTATAGATTCCGAAGCTTCTTATTGACGATGAAACACAGAAATTGCATCGCAATTAAATACAAAAGGCACAATGCTGACTCAAGTACAAGAAGACTGACTCTACTTACTGTCTATGTTTTGAACCATTTCTGTGACACTAGTTATAGATTCCGATGCCTCACTTCAGGTTTACTGTATCCCTTGGACGTTCTTATTGACGATGAAACACTAAAATTGTATCGGAATTAAATAGAAAAAGCACAGTGCCGACTTCACTACAAGAAGACTGACTCTTACTACTGTCTATGCTTTGAACCATTCCTGTGACACTAGTTATAGATTCCGATGCTTAACTTCAGGTTTACTGTATCGAACTGACCTTCTTGTTGTCGATGATAGACAGAAATTGCATCGGAATTAAATACAAAAGGCACAATGCCGACTTAAGTACAAGAAAACTGACTCTTCTTATTGTCTGTGTTTTGAAACATTCCTGTGACGCTAGTTACAGATTCCGATGCTTCACTTCAGGTTTACTGCATCCCTCTGACCTTCTTATTGACGATGAAACACAGAAATTGCATCGGAATTAAATAGAAAAGGCACAATATCGACTTAAGTACAAGAAGACTGACTCTTATTACTGACTATGTTTTGAACCCTTCCTGTGACACTAGTTGTAGATTCCGATGATTCACTTCAGGTTTACTGTATCCCTTAAACCTTCTTATTGACGACGAAACACAGAAATTGCATCGGAATTAAATACAAAAGGCACAATGCCGACTTAAGTACATGTAGACTGACTCTTCCTACTGTCTATGCTTTGAAACACTCCTGTGACACTAGTTATAGAATACGATGCTTCATTTCAGGATTACTGTATCCCTTGGACCTTCTTGTTGACGATGAAACACAGAAAGTGCAACGGAATTAAATAGAAAAGGCACAATGCCGACTTAAGTACAAGAAGACTGACTCTTCCTACTGTCTATGTTTTGAACCATTCCTGTGACACTAGTTATAGATTCCGATGCCTTACTTCAGGTTTACTGTATCCTTCTGACTTTCTTATTGACGATGAAACACAGAAATTGCATCGGAATAAAATAGAAAAGGCACAATGCCGACTTAAGTACAAGAAGACTCACTCTTCCTACTTTCTATGCTTTTGAACCATTCCTGTGACACTAGTTATAGAATCCAATTCTTCACTTCAGGTTTACTGTATCCCTCTGACCTTCTTATTGACGATGAAACACAGAAATTGCATCGGAATTATATACAAAAGGCACAATGCTGACTCAAGTACAAGAAGACTGACTCTACTTACTGTTTATGTTTTGAACCATTCCTGTGACACTAGTTATGGATTTCGATGCTTCACTTCAGGTTTACTGTATCCCTCTGACCTTCTTATTGACGATGATACACAGAAATTGCATCGGAATTAAATAGAAAAGGCAGAATATCGACTTAAGTACAAGAAGACTGACTCTTATTACTGACTATGTTTTGAACCATTCCTGTGACACTAGTTATACATTCCGATGTTTCACTTCAGGTTTACTGTATCCCTTAACTATTCTTATTGACGATGAAACACAGAAAGTGAAACGGAATTAAATAGAAAAGGCACAATGCCAAGTTAAGTACAAGAAGACTGACTCTTCCTACTGTCTATGTTTTGACCCATTCCTGTGACACTAGTTATAGATTCCGATGCCTTACTTCAGGTTTACTGTATCCCTCTGACTTTCTTATTAACGATGAAACACAGAAATTGCATCGGAATAAAATAAAAAAGGCACAATACCGACTTAAGTACAAGAAGACTCACTCTTCCTACTTTCTATGCTTTTGAACCATTCCTGTGACACTAGTTATAGAATCCAATTCTTCACTTCAGTTTTACTGTATCCCTCTGACCTTCTTATTGACGATGAAACACAGAAATTGCATCGGAATTAAATACAAAAGGCACAATGCTAACTCAAGTACAAGAAGACTGACTCTACTTACTGTCTATGTTTTGAACCATTCCTGTGACACTAGTTATAAATTCCGATGCCTCACTTCAGGTTTACTGTATCCCTTGGACGTTCTTATTGACGATGAAACACTAAAATTGTATCGGAATTAAATAGAAAAAGCACAGTGCCGACTTAAGTGCATGTAGACTGACTCTTCCTACTGTCTATGCTTTGAAACACTCCTGTGACACTAGTTATAGAATACGATGCTACATTTCAGGATTACTGTATCGATCTGACCTTCTTGTTGTCGATGATAGACAGAAATTGCATCGGAATTAAATACAAAAGGCACAATGCCGACTTAAGTACAAGAAGACTGACTCTTCTTATTGTCTGTGTTTTGAACCATTCCTGTGACGCTAGTTACAGATTCCGATGCTTCACTTCAGGTTTACTGCATCCCTCTGACCTTCTTATTGACGATGAAACACAGAAATTGCATCGGAATTAAATAGAAAAGGCACAATATCGACTTAAGTACAAGAAGACTGACTCTTATTACTGACTACGTTTTGAACCCTTCATGTGACACTAGTTATAGATTCCGATGATTCACTTCAGGTATACTGTATCCCTTAAACCTTCTTATTGACGACGAAACACAGAAATTGCATCGGAATTAAATACAAAAGGCACAATGCCGACTTAAGTACATGTAGATTGACTCTTCCGACTGTCTATGCTTTGAAACACTCCTGTGACACTAGTTATAGAATACGATGCTTCATTTCAGGATTACTGTATCCCTTGGACCTTCTTATTGACGATGAAACACAGAAAGTGCAACCGAATTAAATAAAAAAGGCACAATGCCGACTTAAGCACAAGATGACTGACTCTTCCTACTGTCTATGTTTGGAACCATTCCTGTGACACTAGTTATAGATTCCGATGCCTTACTTCAGGTTCACTGTATCCTTCTGACTTTCTTATTGACGATGTAACACAGAAATTGGATCGGAATAAAATAGAAAAGGCACAATGCCGACTTAAGTACAAGAAGACTCACTCTTCCTACTTTCTATGCTTTTGAACCATTCCTGTGACACTAGTTATAGAATCCAATTCTTCACTTCAGGTTTACTGTATCCCTCTGACCTTCTTATTGACGATGAAACACAGAAATTGCATCGGAATTAAATACAAAAGGCACAATGCTGACTCAAGTACAGGAAGACTGACTCTACTTACTGTTTATGTTTTGAACCATTCCTGTGACACTAGTTAAGGATTTCGATGCTTCACTTCAGGTTTACTGTATCCCTCTGACCTTCTTACTGACGATGAAACACAGAAACTGCATCGGAATCAAAGAGAAGAGCACAATGCGGAGTACAAGAAGACTGACTCTTCTTACTGTCTATGGTTTGAACCATTCCAGTGACACTAGTTATAGATTCCGATGCCTTACTTCAGGTTTACTGTATCCCTCTGACTTTCTTATT
The DNA here is from genome assembly GCF_021461385.2 of Schistocerca piceifrons. Lineage (NCBI taxonomy): Eukaryota > Metazoa > Arthropoda > Insecta > Orthoptera > Acrididae > Schistocerca > Schistocerca piceifrons. The sequence goes on along the minus strand of NC_060141.1, from coordinate 852,774,757 downwards.
GACGATGAAACACAGAAATTGCATCGGAATAAAATAAAAAAGGCACAATACCGACTTAAGTACAAGAAGACTCACTCTTCCTACTTTCTATGCTTTTGAACCATTCCTGTGACACTAGTTATAGAATCCAATTCTTCACTTCAGTTTTACTGTATCCCTCTGACCTTCTTATTGACGATGAAACACAGAAATTGCATCGGAATTAAATACAAAAGGCACAATGCTGACTCAAGTACAAGAAGACTGACTCTACTTACTGTCTATGTTTTGAACCATTCCTGTGACACTAGTTATAAATTCCGATGCCTCACTTCAGGTTTACTGTATCCCTTGGACGTTCTTATTGACGATGAAACACTAAAATTGTATCGGAATTAAATAGAAAAAGCACAGTGCCGACTTAAGTGCATGTAGACTGACTCTTCCTACTGTCTATGCTTTGAAACACTCCTGTGACACTAGTTATAGAATACGATGCTACATTTAAGGATTACTGTATCGATCTGACCTTCTTGTTGTCGATGATAGACAGAAATTGCATCGGAATTAAATAGAAAAGGCACAATATCGACTTAAGTACAAGAAGACTGACTCTTACTACTGACTATGTTTTGAACCCTTCATGTGACACTAGTTATAGATTCCGATGATTCACTTCAGGTTTACTGTATCCCTTAAAACTTCTTATTGACGACGAAACACAGAAATTGCATCGGAATTAAATACAAAAGGCACAATGCCGACTTAAGTACATGTAGACTGACTCTTCCGACTGTCTATGCTTTGAAACACTCCTGTGACACTAGTTATAGAATACGATGCTTCATTTCAGGATTACTGTATCCCTTGGACCTTCTTATTGACGATGAAACACAGAAAGTGCAACGGAATTAAATAAAAAAGGCACAATGCCGACTTAAGTACAAGATGACTGACTCTTCCTACTGTCTATGTTTTGAACCATTCCTGTGACACTAGTTATAGATTCCGATGCCTTACTTCAGGTTCACTGTATCCTTCTGAGTTTCTTATTGACGATGTAACACAGAAATTGGATCGGAATAAAATAGAAAAGGCACAATGCCGACTTAAGTACAAGAAGACTCACTCTTCCTACTTTCTATGCTTTTGAACCATTCCTGTGACACTAGTTATAGAATCCAATTCTTCACTTCAGGTTTACTGTATCCCTCTGACCTTCTTATTGACGATGAAACACAGAAATTGCATCGGAATTAAATACAAAAGGCACAATGCTGACTCAAGTACAAGAAGACTGACTCTACTTACTGTTTATGTTTTGAACCATTCCTGTGACACTAGTTAAGGATTTCGATGCTTCACTTCAGGTTTACTGTATCCCTCTGACCTTCTTACTGACGATGAAACACAGAAACTGCATCGGAATCAAAGAGAAGAGCACAATGCGGAGTACAAGAAGTCTGACTCTTCTTACTGTCTATGGTTTGAACCATTCCAGTGACCCTAGTTATAGATTCCGATGCTTCACTTCAGGTTTACTGTATCCCTCTGACCTTCGTATTGACGATGAAACACAGAAATTGCATCGGAATTAAATAGAAAATGCAGAATATCGACTTAAGTACAAGAAGACTGACTCTTATTACTGACTATGTTTTGAAGCATTCCTGTGACACTAGTTATAGATTCCGATGCTTCACTTCAGGTTTACTGTATCCCATGGAGATTCTTATTGACGATGAAACAGAGAAAGTGCATCGGAATTAAATAGAAAAGGCACAATGCCGACTTAAGTACAAGGAGACTGTCTATGTTTTGAATCATTCCTGTGACACTAGTTATAGATTCCGATGCTTCACTTCAGGTTTACTGTTTCCCTCGGACCTTCTTATTGACGATGAAACACAGAAATTGCGAAGGAATGAAATACAAAAGGCACAATGCTGACTTAAGTACAAGAAGACTGACCTTTCTTACTGTCTATGCTTTGAAGCATTCCTGTGACACTGGTTATAGAATCCGATGCTGCACTTCAGGTTTACTGTATCCCTCTGACCTTCTTATTGACGATGAAAAACAGAAATTGCATCGGAATTATATAGAAATGGCACAATGCCGACTTAAGTACAAGAAGACTGACTCTACTTACTGTCTGTGTTTTGAACCATTCCTGTGACACTAGTTATAGATTCCGATGCTTCACTTCAGGTTTACTGTATCCCTTGGACCTTCGTATTGACGATGAAACACAGAAATTGCATCGGTATTAAATACAAAAGGCACAATGCCGACTTAAGTACAAGAAGACTGACCCGTCTTACTGTCTATGTTTTGAAGCATTCCTGTGACACTAGTTATAGATTCCGATGCTTCACTTCAGGTTTACTGTATCCCTCTGACCTTCTTATTGACGATGAAACACAGATATTGCATCGGAATAAAATAGGAAAGGCACAATGCCGACTTAAGTACAAGAAGACTGACTCTTCCTACTGTCTACGTTTTGAACCATTCCTGTGACACTAGTTATAGACTCCGATACCTTACTTCAGGTTTACTGTATCCTTCTGACTTTCTTATTGACGATGAAACACAGAAATTGCATCGGAATAAAATAGAAAAGGCACAATGCTGACTCAAGTACAAGAAGACTGACTCTACTTACTGTTTATGTTTTGAACCATTCCTGAGACACTAGTTAAGGATTTCGATGCTTCACTTCAGGTTTACTTTATACCTCTGACCTTCTTACTGACGATGAAACACAGAAACTGCATCGGAATCAAAGAGAAGAGCACAATGCGGACTTAAGTACAAGAAGACTGACTCTTCTTACTGTCTATGGTTTGAACCATTCCAGTGACACTAGTTATAGATTCCGATGCTTCACTTCAGGGTAACTGTATCCCTCTGAGCTTCTTATTGACGATGAAACACAGAAATTGCATCGGAATTAAATAGAAAAGGCAGAATATCGACTTAAGTACAAGAAGACTGTCTCTTATTACTGACTATGTTTTGAACCATTCCTGTGACACTAGTTATAGATTCCGATGATTCACTTCAGGTTTACTGTATCCCTTAAACCTTCTTATTGACGATGAAACACAGATATTGCATCGGATTTAAATAGAAGAAGCACAATCCAGACTTAAGTACAAGAAGACTGACTCTTCGTACTGTCTATGTTTTGAACCATTCCTGTGACGCTAGTTACAGATTCCGATGCTTCACTTCAGGTTTACTGTATCCCTCTGACCTCATTGACGATGAAACACAGTAATTGCATCGGAATTAAATAGAAAAGGCACAATATCGACTTAAGGGGATACGGAATCGGATTTTGGGTTAAAAAATCGAATTTTTTTTTATTGGCGTATTATATTCTGCCATGTTTCCTCTTTAAAATGACGTATCATACATAGCTCTACTACAATTATAACTATTTTATTTTTATATATTTGTGAGATCGGGTATTGCGCTTTAGTTATACACGTCTCTCGTGGCTGACCATGAACTTTTTGGCAGTACCTTTAAAGTGACATGAATTCAAATATCCCGGGTTCCAGCGAGTATTTATACACTAGTTGCTCGAAAATGTTTCTCTCTGGTTTCCTCAAGTTACTCTTTGACTTTGTGGCGGGACTGTTTTGTAAACAGTGTGATATAAGAAAGTAGTTGTTGTTGAGTTATTTCGTATTTAGTGCTTCATTTTTCGCAGTGAAAATGCCTAGAGCTAAAGCAAAAGTATTTAAAAAGCGTGTGAACTGGCAAAAGAAAAGAAATAATGATTCATTAGCAAAGCAGTTCATCATCATCACTGTTGGAAAATGTGAATCCACTTATTACTGATTTGCCGAACGAACTTACACCAAATGAAAACAGTGCTTCTCATAAAAAACTAAGAGATTTGGAAGAGAAATATAATTTACTTGATAGAGGGAATGAAGTTTTTGAACTCATTGATACGAATATATTGTGTGAAGCTCTTGAAAACAGTTTGTGCTGCAAAAAATGTCATGGAAACGTTTCTCTGAAAGTAGAATCCCATGTTGGCCTGGCTGCCCAGTTTAATTTAATATGCAGTGTTTGTAAATACAGCTGTAAGTTTCCAAGATCGGTTTCAGTAACTGTAAATAATGGATACAAGAAAACTGAACTTTATAGTGTAAATATTAGGTTAGTTTATGGATTGCGAGCAATTGGTAAGGGCAAAGCAGCTGGTGATATGCTATGTGGTGTTCTAAATCTTCCAAGTGCACCTTCAAAGTTTGAAGCTTACAATTATGTACTAGGATCTGCAGTTGAAGATGTAGCACAGAAGTCAATGCAGGTTGCTGTGGAAGAAGCAGTGGAAGAAAATGACGGCAGTCGTGACCTCACAGTGGCGTTTGATGGCACGTGGCAGAAAAGGGGCCACACCTCCAACAATGGTGTTGTAACAGCAACTAGTGTTGATACTGGCAAGGTTATTGATGTTGCAATAATGTCTAAATACTGTAGGTGCACAGGCAGGCTGAAAAATGAACACAGTGATGACTGTATTGCTAATTGTTATGGTAGTAGTGGTGGCATGGAGGTTGCTGGGGTGAAGAAAATTTTTCATCGCTCTTCACAGTGGTATAATGTTCGCTATGTCAAATATCTGGGAGATGGTGACTCTAAAGCATTCAAAGAAGTTTTGTAAAGCAAACCATATGGGAACAGTGTAAATATAAGCAAACTTGAATGTATAGGACATGTGCAGAAGAGAATGGGTGCCAGGCTGAGAAGGTTAAAATCAGTTATGAAAGGGAAAAAACTAGATGATGGGAAAACCTTGGATGGCAGAGGAAGATTGACTGATTCCATAATAGACCACATTCAGAACTGCTATGGCCTTGCAATCAGGCAAAATACAGGCAATCTTGAAGAAATGAGGAGAGCTATATGGGCTTTATATTTCCACACCGCATCCACGGATGAGCATCCACAACATGGTTTGTGCCAAAAAGGTGAAAACAGCTGGTGTAAATACAATAGGGGACTAACAACAGGAGAGAAATACATTCACCACCACAGTCTACCATCAGCCATCATGGCAGAAATAAAGCCCATTTTCAAGGATCTGGCTGACAGAAGTCTTCTGATGAAATGTCTTCACGGAAAAATGCAGAACCCCAACGAGTGCTTGAATAGTGTGATATGGCATCGTCTCCCAAAAACAGTGTTTGTCGGAATTAATACACTACATTTTGGTGTGTATGATGCTGTGGCCACCTTCAATCTTGGAAATATAACTAAATGCCAGGTCCTTCAAAAGTTGGGTATGTGTGTTGGTTCCCGTACGGTACGTGCTATGTTCTTTTTAGATCAGCACAGACTAAGGCATGCTGATAATATAATCAAGACATTAGTGAAAAAAGCAAGACAGGTGTAGAGGGGTGCCAAAAGAAGACTTGAAGATGATTATGAAGACTGTGAAGGGGGTATAAGCTACGGATCAGGAATGTTTTAATCTTCTTTCTCCGTTTCCCGTAAGTTTACTTTTTACTTCATCTAGGAACATTATCTCAGGTACTGGTCAACCTAGAAGTCTGAAATTTTTATGACGTAGTGACATAGGTCCCTATTACGTACTGAAACAACGATTTTTTAATTACTTGATTTACAAAAGACTTAGGGGTGATAGTCTAGTAAAAAGCGATGGAAAAAATTTACTTAAAAATAAATGTACAATATCTCTGTAAGAAAAAACTTTGACAATAAACTGTTGTTTCAGTATTGTTGTAACATATGAATGCACATACAGTAAAATTTTTACCTCTCTGTCTCCAGTAGTTTGTGAGAAAATGTTCCCTATAGTAGGCATATATTAACATTGCGGGGATAGGTGATTCCGTATCCCCTTAAGTACAAGAAGACTGACTCTTTTTACTGACTATGTTTTGAACCCTTCCTGTGACACTAGTTATAGATTCCGAAGATTCACTTCAGGTTTACTGTATCCCTTAAACCTTCTTATTGACGACGAAACACAGAAATTGCATCGGAATTATATACAAAAGGCACAATGCCGACTTAAGTACAAGAAGACTGACTCTTCCTACTGTCTATGTTTTGAACCATTCCTGTGACACTAGTTATAGATTCCGATGCCTTACTTCGGGTATACTGTATCCTTCTGACTTTCTTATTGACGATGAAACACAGAAATTGCATCGGAATAAAATAGAAAAGGCACAATGCCGACTTAAGTACAAGAAGACTCACTCTTCCTACTTTCTATGCTTTTGAACCATTCCTGTGACACTAGTTATAGAATCCAATTCTTCACTTCAGGTTTACTGTATCCCTCTGACCTTCTTATTGGCGATGAAACACAGAAATTGCATCGGAATTAAATACAGAAGGCACAATGCTGACTCAAGTACAAGAAGACTGACTCTTATTACTGACTATGTTTTGAACCATTCCTGTGACACTAGTTATAGATTCCGATGATTCACTTCAGGTTTACTGTATCCCTTAAACCTTCTTATTGACGATGAAACACAGAAAGTGCAACGGAATTAAATAGAAAAGGCACAATGCCGAGTTAAGTACAAGAAGACTGACTCTTCCTACTGTCTATGTTTTGAACCATTCCTGTGACACTAGTTATAGATTCCGATGCCTTACTTCAGGTTTACTGTATCCCTCTGACTTTCTTATTGGCGATGAAACACAGAAATTGCATCGGAATTAAATACAAAAGGCACAATGCTGACTCAAGTACAAGAAGACTGACTCTACTTACTGTCTGTGTTTTGAAGCATTCCTGTGACACTAGTTATAGATTCCGATGCCTTACTTCAGGTTTACTGTATCCCTTGGACGTTCTTATTGACGATGAAACACTAAAATTGTATCGGAATTAAATAGAAGAAGCACAATGCCGACTTAAGTACAAGAAGACTGACTCTTCGTACTGTCTATGTTTTGAACCATTCCTGTGACGCTAGTTACAGATTCCGATGCTTCACTTCAGGTTTACTGTATCTCTCTGACCTTCTCATTGACGATGAAACACAGTAATTGCATCGGAATTAAATTGATACTGCACAATGCCGTCTTAAGTACAAGAAGACTGACTCTTCTTACTGTCTATGTTTTGAAGCATTCCTGTGACACTAGTTATAGATTCCGATGCTTCACTTCAGGTTTACTGTATCCCTCTGACCTTCTTATTGACGATGAAACACAGAAATTGCATCGGAATTATATAGAAATGGCACAATGCCGACTTAAGTACAAGAAGACTGACTCTCCTTACTGTCTGTGTTTTGAACCAATCCTGTGACACTAGTTATAGATTCCGATGCTTCATTTCAGGTTTACTGTATCCCTCTGACCTTCTTATTGACGATGAAACACAGATATTGCATCGGAATAAAATAGAAAAGGCACAATGCCGACTTAAGTACATGAAGACTAACTCCTGCTACTGAATATGTTTTGAACCATTCCTGTGACACTAGTTATGGATTTCGATGCTTCACTTCAGGTTTACTGTATCCCTCTGACCTTCTTACTGACGATGAAACACAGAAACTGCATCGGAATCAAAGGGAAGAGCACAATGCGGACTTAAGTACAAGAAGACTGACTCTTCTTACTGTCTATGGTTTGAACCATTCCAGTGACACTAGTTATAGATTCCGATGCTTCACTTCAGGTTTACTGTATCCTTTGGACCTTGTTATTGACGATGAAACACAGAAATTGCATCGGTATTAAGTAGAAAAGGCACAATGCCGACTTAAGTACAAGAAGGCTGACCCTTCTTGCTGTCTATATTTTGAACCATTCCTGTGACGCTATTTACAGATTCAGATGCTTCACTTCAGGTTTACTGTATCCCTCTGACCATCATAATGACGATGAAACACAGAAATTGCATCGGAATTAAATTGAAAAGGCACAATGCCGTTTTAAGTACAAGAAGACTGACCCTTCCTACTGTCTATGTTTGAACCATTCCGGTGACGCTAGTTATAGATTCCGATGCTTCACTTCAGGTTTACTGTATCCCTCTGACCTTCTTATAGACGATGAAACACAGATATTGCATCGGAATTAAATAGAAGAAGCACAATGCCGACTACAGTACAAGAAAACTGACTCTTCCTCCTGTCTATGTTTTGAACCATTCCTGTGACACTAGTTATAGATTCCGATGCTTCACTTCAGGTTTACTGTATCCCTTGGACGTTCTTACTGACGATGGAACACTGAAATTGTATCGGAATGAAATAGAAAAAGCACAGTGCCGACTTAAGTACAAGATGACTGACACTTCTTACTGACTATGATTTGAACCATTCCTGTGACACCACTTATAGATTCCGAAGCTTCTTATTGACGATGAAACACAGAAATTGCATCGCAATTAAATACAAAAGGCACAATGCTGACTCAAGTACAAGAAGACTGACTCTACTTACTGTCTATGTTTTGAACCATTTCTGTGACACTAGTTATAGATTCCGATGCCTCACTTCAGGTTTACTGTATCCCTTGGACGTTCTTATTCACGATGAAACACTAAAATTGTATCGGAATTAAATAGAAAAAGCACAGTGCCGACTTCACTACAAGAAGACTGACTCTTACTACTGTCTATGCTTTGAACCATTCCTGTGACACTAGTTATAGATTCCGATGCTTCACTTCAGGTTTACTGCATCCCTCTGACCTTCTTATTGACGATGAAACACAGAAATTGCATCGGAATTAAATAGAAAAGGCACAATATCGACTTAAGTACAAGAAGACTGACTCTTATTACTGACAATGTTTTGAACCCTTCATGTGACACTAGTTATAGATTCCGATGATTCACTTCAGGTTTACTGTATCCCTTAAACCTTCTTATTGACGACGAAACACAGAAATTGCATCGGAATTAAATACAAAAGGCACAATGCCGACTTAAGTACATGTAGACTGACTCTTCCTACTGTCTATGCTTTGAAACACTCCTGTGACACTAGTTATAGAATACGATGCTTCATTTCAGGATTACTGTATCCCTTGGACCTTCTTGTTGACGATGAAACACAGAAAGTGCAACGGAATTGAATAGAAAAGGCACAATGCCGACTTAAGTAAAAGAAGACTGACTCTTCCTACTGTCTATGTTTTGAACCATTCCTGTGACACTAGTTATAGATTCCGATGCCTTACTTCAGGTTTAGTGTATCCTTCTGACTTTCTTATTGACGATGAAACACAGCAATTGCATCGGAATAAAATAGAAAAGGCACAATGCCGACTTAAGTACAAGAAGACTCACTCTTCCTACTTTCTATGCTTTTGAACCATTCCTGTGACACTAGTTATAGAATCCTATTCTTCACTTCAGGTTTACTGTATCCCTCTGACCTTCTTATTGGCGATGAAACACAGAAATTGCATCGGAATTATATACAAAAGGCACAATGCTGACTCAAGTACAAGAAGACTGACTCTACTTACTGTTTATGTTTTGAACCATTCCTGTGACACTAGTTATGGATTTCGATGCTTCACTTCAGGTTTACTGTATCCCTCTGACCTTCTTATTGACGATGATACACAGAAATTGCATCGGAATTAAATAGAAAAGGCAGAATATCGACTTAAGTACAAGAAGACTGACTCTTATTACTGACTATGTTTTGAACCATTCCTGTGACACTAGTTATATATTCCGATGTTTCACTTCAGGTTTTCTGTATCCCTTAACTATTCTTATTGACGATGAAACACAGAAAGTGAAACGGAATTAAATAGAAAAGGCACAATGCCGAGTTAAGTACAAGAAGACTGACTCTTCCTACTGTCTATGTTTTGAACCATTCCTGTGACACTAGTTATAGATTCCGATGCGTTACTTCAGGTTTACTGGATCCCTCTGACTTTCTTATTGACGATGAAACACAGAAATTGCATCGGAATAAAATAGAAAGGGCACAATGCCGACTTAAGTACAAGAAGACTCACTCTTCCTACTTTCTATGCTTTTGAACCATTCCTGTGACACTAGTTATAGAATCCAATTCTTCACTTCAGGTTTACTGTATCCCTCTGACCTTCTTATTGACGATGAAACACAGAAATTGCATCGGAATTATATACAAAAGGCACAATGCTGACTCAAGTACAAGAAGACTGACTCTACTTACTGTTTATGTTTTGAACCATTCCTGTGACACTAGTTAAGGATTTCGATGCTTCACTTCAGGTTTACTGTATCCCTCTGACCTTCTTATTGGCGATGAAACACAGAAATTGCATCGGAATTAAATACAGAAGGCACAATGCTGACTCAAGTACAAGAAGACTGACTCTTATTACTGACTATGTTTTGAACCATTCCTGTGACACTAGTTATAGATTCCGATGATTCACTTCAGGTTTACTGTATCCCTTAAACCTTCTTATTGACGATGAAACACAGAAAGTGCAACGGAATTAAATAGAAAAGGCACAATGCCGAGTTAAGTACAAGAAGACTGACTCTTCGTACTGTCTATGTTTTGAACCATTCCTGTGACGCTAGTTACAGATTCCGATGCTTCACTTCAGGTTTACTGTATCTCTCTGACCTTCTCATTGACGATGAAACACAGTAATTGCATCGGAATTAAATTGATACTGCACAATGCCGTCTTAAGTACAAGAAGACTGACTCTTCTTACTGTCTATGTTTTGAAGCATTCCTGTGACACTAGTTATAGATTCCGATGCTTCACTTCAGGTTTACTGTATCCCTCTGACCTTCTTATTGACGATGAAACACAGAAATTGCATCGGAATTATATAGAAATGGCACAATGCCGACTTAAGTACAAGAAGACTGACTCTCCTTACTGTCTGTGTTTTGAACCAATCCTGTGACACTAGTTATAGATTCCGATGCTTCATTTCAGGTTTACTGTATCCCTCTGACCTTCTTATTGACGATGAAACACAGATATTGCATCGGAATAAAATAGAAAAGGCACAATGCCGACTTAAGTACATGAAGACTAACTCCTGCTACTGAATATGTTTTGAACCATTCCTGTGACACTAGTTATGGATTTCGATGCTTCACTTCAGGTTTACTGTATCCCTCTGACCTTCTTACTGACGATGAAACACAGAAACTGCATTGGAATCAAAGGGAAGAGCACAATGCGGACTTAAGTACAAGAAGACTGACTCTTCTTACTGTCTATGGTTTGAACCATTCCAGTGACACTAGTTATAGATTCCGATGCTTCACTTCAGGTTTACTGTATCCTTTGGACCTTGTTATTGACGATGAAACACAGAAATTGCATCGGTATTAAGTAGAAAAGGCACAATGCCGACTTAAGTACAAGAAGGCTGACCCTTCTTGCTGTCTATATTTTGAACCATTCCTGTGACGCTATTTACAGATTCAGATGCTTCACTTCAGGTTTACTGTATCCCTCTGACCATCATAATGACGATGAAACACAGAAATTGCATCGGAATTAAATTGAAAAGGCACAATGCCGTTTTAAGTACAAGAAGACTGACCCTTCCTACTGTCTATGTTTGAACCATTCCGGTGACGCTAGTTATAGATTCCGATGCTTCACTTCAGGTTTACTGTATCCCTCTGACCTTCTTATAGACGATGAAACACAGATATTGCATCGGAATTAAATAGAAGAAGCACAATGCCGACTACAGTACAAGAAAACTGACTCTTCCTCCTGTCTATGTTTTGAACCATTCCTGTGACACTAGTTATAGATTCCGATGCTTCACTTCAGGTTTACTGTATCCCTTGGACGTTCTTATTGACGATGGAACACTGAAATTGTATCGGAATTAAATAGAAAAAGCACAGTGCCGACTTAAGTACAAGATGACTGACACTTCTTACTGACTATGATTTGAACCATTCCTGTGACACCACTTATAGATTCCGAAGCTTCTTATTGACGATGAAACACAGAAATTGCATCGCAATTAAATACAAAAGGCACAATGCTGACTCAAGTACAAGAAGACTGACTCTACTTACTGTCTACGTTTTGAACCATTTCTGTGACACTAGTTATAGATTCCGATGCCTCACTTCAGGTTTACTGTATCCCTTGGACGTTCTTATTGACGATGAAACACTAAAATTGTATCGGAATTAAATAGAAAAAGCACAGTGCCGACTTCACTACAAGAAGACTGACTCTTACTACTGTCTATGCTTTGAACCATTCCTGTGACACTAGTTATAGATTCCGATGCTTCACTTCAGGTTTACTGCATCCCTCTGACCTTCTTATTGACGATGAAACACAGAAATTGCATCGGAATTAAATAGAAAAGGCACAATATCGACTTAAGTACAAGAAGACTGACTCTTATTACTGACAATGTTTTGAACCCTTCATGTGACACTAGTTATAGATTCCGATGATTCACTTCAGGTTTACTGTATCCCTTAAACCTTCTTATTGACGACGAAACACAGAAATTGCATCGGAATTAAATACAAAAGGCACAATGCCGACTTAAGTACATGTAGACTGACTCTTCCTACTGTCTATGCTTTGAAACACTCCTGTGACACTAGTTATAGAATACGATGCTTCATTTCAGGATTACTGTATCCCTTGGACCTTCTTGTTGACGATGAAACACAGAAAGTGCAACGGAATTAAATAGAAAAGGCACAATGCCGACTTAAGTACAAGAAGACTGACTCTTCCTACTGTCTATGTTTTGAACCATTCCTGTGACACTAGTTATAGATTCCGATGCCTTACTTCAGGTTTACTGTATCCTTCTGACTTTCTTATTGACGATGAAACACAGAAATTGCATCGGAATAAAATAGAAAAGGCACAATGCCGACTTAAGTACAAGAAGACTCACTCTTCCTACTTTCTATGCTTTTGAACCATTCCTGTGACACTAGTTATAGAATCCAATTCTTCACTTCAGGTATACTGTATCCCTCTGACCTTCTTATTGACGATGAAACACAGAAATTGCATCGGAATTAAATACAAAAGGCACAATGCTGACTCAAGTACAAGAAGACTGACTCTACTTACTGTTTATGTTTTGAACCATTCCTGTGACACTAGTTAAGGTTTTCGATGCTTCACTTCAGGTTTACTGTATCCCTCTGACCTTCTTACTGACGATGAAACACAGAAACTGCATCGGAATCAAAGAGAAGAGCACAATGCGGAGTACAAGAAGACTGACTCTTCTTACTGTCTATGGTTTGAACCATTCCAGTGACACTAGTTATAGATTCCGATGCTTCACTTCAGGTTTACTGTATCCCTCTGACCTTCTTATTGACGATGAAACACAGAAATTGCATCGGAATTAAATAGAAAAGGCAGAATATCGACTTAAGTACAAGAAGACTGACTCTTATTACTGACTATGTTTTGAACCATTCCTGTGACACTCTTCGTACTGTCTGTGTTTTGAAGCATTCCTGTGACACTAGTTATAGATTCCGATGATTCACTTCAGGTTTACTGTATCCCTCTGACCTTCTTATTGACGATGAAACACAGTAATGCATCGGATTTAAATAGAAGAAGCACAATGCCGACTTAAGTACAAGAAGACTGACTCTTCGTACTGTCTGTGTTTTGAAGCATTCCTGTGACACTAGTTATAGATTCCGATGCTTCACTTCAGGTTTACTGTATCCCATGGAGATTCTTATTGACGATGAAACAGAGAAAGTGCATCGGAATTAAATAGAAAAGGCACAATGCCGACTTAAGTACAAGGAGACTGTCTATGTTTTGAATCATTCCTGTGACACTAGTTATAGATTCCGATGCTTCACTTCAGGTTTACTGTATCCCTCGGACCTTCTTATTGACGATGAAACACAGAAATTGCGAAGGAATGAAATACAAAAGGCACAATGCCGACTTAAGTACAAGAAGACTGACCTTTCTTACTGTCTATGCTTTGAAGCATTCCTGTGACACTAGTTATAGAATCCGATGCTGCACTTCAGGTTTACTGTATCCCTCTGACCTTCTTATTGACGATGAAAAACAGAAATTGCATCGGAATTATATAGAAATGGCACAATGCCGACTTAAGTACAAGAAGACTGACTCTACTTACTGTCTGTGTTTTGAACCATTCCTGTGACACTAGTTATAGATTCCGATGCTTCACTTCAGGTTTACTGTATCCCTTGGACCTTCGTATTGACGATGAAACACAGAAATTGCATCGGTATTAAATACAAAAGGCACAATGCCGACTTAAGTACAAGAAGACTGACCCGTCTTACTGTCTATGTTTTGAAGCATTCCTGTGACACTAGTTATAGATTCCGATGCTTCACTTCAGGTTTACTGTATCCCTTAAACCTTCTTATTGACGACGAAACACAGAAATTGCATCGGAATTATATACAAAAGGCACAATGCCGACTTAAGTACATGTAGACTGACTCTTCCGACTGTCTATGCTTTGAAACACTCCTGTGACACTAGTTATAGAATACGATGCTTCATTTCAGGATTACTGTATCCCTTGGACCTTCTTATTGACGATGAAACACAGAAAGTGCAACGGAATTAAATAAAAAAGGCACAATGCCGACTTAAGTACAAGAAGACTGACTCTTCCTACTAACTATGTTTTGAACCATTCCTGTGACACTAGTTATAGATTCCGATGCCTTACTTCGGGTATACTGTATCCTTCTGACTTTCTTATTGACGATGAAACACAGAAATTGCATCGGAATAAAATAGAAAAGGCACAATGCCGACTTAAGTACAAGAAGACTGACCTTTCTTACTGTCTATGCTTTGAAGCATTCCTGTGACACTAGTTATAGATTCCGATGATTCACTTCAGGTTTACTGTATCCCTTAAACCTTCTTATTGACGATGAAACACAGAAGTTGCATCGGAATTAAATACAGAAGGCACAATGCTGACTCAAGTACAAGAAGACTGACTCTTATTACTGACTATGTTTTGAACCATTCCTGTGACACTAGTTATAGATTCCGATGATTCACTTCAGGTTTACTGTATCCCTTAAACCTTCTTATTGACGATGAAACACAGAAAGTGCAACGGAATTAAATAGAAAAGGCACAATGCCGAGTTAAGTACAAGAAGACTGGCTCTTCCTACTGTCTATGTTTTGAACCATTCCTGTTACACTAGTTATAGATTCCGATGCCTTACTTCAGGTTTACTGTATCCCTCTGACTTTCTTATTGGCGATGAAACACAGAAATTGCATCGGAATTAAATACAAAAGGCACAATGCTGATTCAAGTACAAGAAGACTGACTCTACTTACTGTCTATGTTTTGAAGCATTCCTGTGACACTAGTTATAGATTCCGATGCCTCACTTCAGGTTTACTGTATCCCTTGGACGTTCTTATTGACGATGAAACACTAAAATTGTATCCGAATTAAATAGAAGAAGCACAATGCCGACTTAAGTACAAGAAGACTGACTCTTCGTACTGTCTATGTTTTGAACCATTCCTGTGACGCTAGTTACAGATTCCGATGCTTCACTTCAGGTTTACTGTATCTCTCTGACCTTCTCATTGACGATGAAACACAGTAATTGCATCGGAATTAAATTGATACTGCACAATGCCGTCTTAAGTACAAGAAGACTGACTCTTCTTACTGTCTATGTTTTGAAGCATTCCTGTGACACTAGTTATAGATTCCGATGCTTCACTTCAGGTTTACTGTATCCCATGGAGATTCTTATTGACGATGAAACACAGAAAGTGCATCGGAATTAAATAGAAAAGGCACAATGCCGACTTAAGTACAAGAAGACTGTCTATGTTTTGAATCATTCCTGTGACACTATTTATAGATTCCGATGCTTCACTTCAGGTTTACTGTATCCATCGGACCTTCTTATTGACGATGAAACACAGAAATTGCGAAGGAATGAAATACAAAATGCACAATGCCGACTTAAGTACAAGAAGACTGACCTTTCTTACTGTCTATGCTTTGAAGCATTCCTGTGACACTAGTTATAGATTCCGATGCTTCACTTCAGGTTTACTGTATCCCTCTGACCTTCTTATTGACGATGAAACACAGAAATTGCATCGGAATTAAATAAAAAAGGCACAATGCCGACTTAAGTACATGTAGACTGACTCTTCTTACAGTCTATGGTTTGAACCATTCCAGTGACACTAGTTATAGATTCCGATGCTTCACTTCAGGTTTACTGTATCCTTTGGACCTTCTTATTGACGATGAAACACAGAAAGTGCAACGGAATTAAATAAAAAAGGCACAATGCCGACTTAAGTACAAGATGACTGACTCTTCCTACTGTCTATGTTTTGAACCATTCCTGTGACACTAGTTATAGATTCCGATGCCTTACTTCAGGTTCACTGTATCCTTCTGACTTTCTTATTGACGGTGTAACACAGAAATTGGATCGGAATAAAATAGAAAAGGCACAATGCCGACTTAAGTACAAGAAGACTCACTCTTCCTACTTTCTATGCTTTTGAACCATTCCTGTGACACTAGTTATAGAATCCAATTCTTCACTTCGGGTTTACTGTATCCCTCTGACCTTCTTATTGACGATGAAACACAGAAATTGCATCTGAATTAAATACAAAAGGCACAATGCTGACTCAAGTACAAGAAGACTGACTCTACTTACTGTTTATGTTTTGAACCATTCCTGTGACACTAGTTAAGGATTTCGATGCTTCACTTCAGGTTTACTGTATCCCTCTGACCTTCTTACTGACGATGAAACACAGAAACTGCATCGGAATCAAAGAGAAGAGCACAATGCGGAGTACAAGAAGTCTGACTCTTCTTACTGTCTATGGTTTGAACCATTCCAGTGACACTAGTTATAGATTCCGATGCTTCACTTCAGGTTTACTGTATCCCTCTGACCTTCTTATTGACGATGAAACACAGAAATTGCATCGGAATTAAATAGAAAAGGCAGAATATCGACTTAAGTACAAGAAGACTGACTCTTATTACTGACTATGTTTTGAACCATTCCTGTGACACTAGTTATAGATTCCGATGATTCACTTCAGGTTTACTGTATCCCTCTGACCTTCTTATTGACGATGAAACACAGATAATGCATCGGATTTAAATAGAAGAAGCACAATGCCGACTTAAGTACAAGAAGACTGACTCTTCGTACTGTCTGTGTTTTGAAGCATTCCTGTGACACTAGTTATAGATTCCGATGCTTCACTTCAGGTTTACTGTATCCCATGGAGATTCTTATTGACGATGAAACAGAGAAAGTGCATCGGAATTAAATAGAAAAGGCACAATGCCGACTTAAGTACAAGGAGACTGTCTATGTTTTGAATCATTCCTGTGACACTAGTTATAGATTCCGATGCTTCACTTCAGGTTTACTGTATCCCTCGGACCTTCTTATTGACGATGAAACACAGAAATTGCGAAGGAATGAAATACAAAAGGCACAATGCCGACTTAAGTACAAGAAGACTGACCTTTCTTACTGTCTATGCTTTGAAGCATTCCTGTGACACTAGTTATAGAATCCGATGCTGCACTTCAGGTTTACTGTATCCCTCTGACCTTCTTATTGACGATGAAAAACTGAAATTGCATCGGAATTATATAGAAATGGCACAATGCCGACTTAAGTACAAGAAGACTGACTCTACTTACTGTCTGTGTTTTGAACCATTCCTGTGACACTAGTTATAGATTCCGATGCTTCACTTCAGGTTTACTGTATCCCTTGGACCTTCGTATTGACGATGAAACACAGAAATTGCATCGGTATTAAATACAAAAGGCACAATGCCGACTTAAGTACAAGAAGACTGACCCGTCTTACTGTCTATGTTTTGAAGCATTCCTGTGACACTAGTTATAGATTCCGATGCTTCACTTCAGGTTTACTGTATCCCTCTGACCTTCTTATTGACGATGAAACACAGATATTGCATCGGAATAAAATAGAAAAGGCACAATGCCGACTTAAGTACAAGAAGACTGACTCTTCCTACTGTCTATGTTTTGAACCATTCCTGTGACACTAGTTATAGATTCAGATACCTTACTTCAGGTTTACTGTATCCTTCTGACTTTCTTATTGACGATGAAACACAGAAATTGCATCGGAATAAAATAGCAAAGGCACAATGCCGCCTTAAGTACAAAAAGACTCACTCTTCCTACTTTCTATGCTTTTGAACCATTCCTGTGACACTAGTTATAGAAGCCAATTCTTCACTTCAGGTTTACTGTATCCCTCTGACCTTCTTATTGACGATGAAACACAGAAATTGCATCGGAATTAAATACAAAAGGCACAATGCTGACTCAAGTACAAGAAGACTGACTCTACTTACTGTCTATGTTTCGAACCATTTCTGTGACACTAGTTATAGATTCCGATGCCTCACTTCAGGTTTACTGTATCCCTTGGACGTTCTTATTGACGATGAAACACTAAAATTGTATCGGAATTAAATAGAAAAAGCACAGTGCCGACTTCACTACAAGAAGACTGACTCTTACTACTGTCTATGCTTTGAACCATTCCTGTGACACTAGTTATAGATTCCGATGCTTCACTTCAGGTTTACTGTATCGATCTGACCTTCTTGTTGTCGATGATAGACAGAAATTGCATCGGAATTAAATACAAAAGGCACAATGCCGACTTAAGTACAAGAAAACTGACTCATCTTATTGTCTGTGTTTTGAAACATTCCTGTGACGCTAGTTACAGATTCCGATGCTTCACTTCAGGTTTACTGCATCCCTCTGACCTTCTTATTGACGATGAAACACAGAAATTGCATCGGAATTAAATTGAAAAGGCACAATATCGACTTAAGTACAAGAAGACTGACTCTTATTACTGACAATGTTTTGAACCCTTCATGTGACACTAGTTATAGATTCCGATGATTCACTTCAGGTTTACTGTATGCCTTAAACCTTCTTATTGACGACGAAACACAGAAATTGCATCGGAATTAAATACAAAAGGCACAATGCCGACTTAAGTACATGTAGACTGACTCTTCCTACTGTCTATGCTTTGAAACACTCCTGTGACACTAGTTATAGAATACGATGCTTCATTTCAGGATTACTGTATCCCTTGGATCTTCTTGTTGACGATGAAACACAGAAAGTGCAACGGAATTAAATAGAAAAGGCACAATGCCGACTTAAGTACAAGAAGACTGACTCTTCCTACTGTCTATATTTTGAACCATTCCTGTGACACTAGTTATAGATTCCGATGCCTTACTTCAGGTTTACTGGATCCCTCTGACTTTCTTATTGACGATGAAACACAGAAATTGCATCGGAATAAAATAGAAAAGGCACAATGCCGACTTAAGTACAAGAAGACTCACTCTTCCTACTTTCTATGCTTTTGAACCATTCCTGTGACACTAGTTATAGAATCCAATTCTTCACTTCAGGTTTACTGTATCCCTCTGACCTTCTTATTGACGATGAAACACAGAAATTGCATCGGAATTAAATACAAAAGGCACAATGCTGACTCAAGTACAAGAAGACTGACTCTACTTACTGTTTATGTTTTGAACCATTCCTGTGACACTAGTTAAGGATTTCGATGCTTCACTTCAGGTTTACTGTATCCCTCTGACCTTCTTACTGACGATGAAACACAGAAACTGCATCGGAATCAAAGAGAAGAGCACAATGCGGAGTACAAGAAGACTGACTCTTCTTACTGTCTATGGTTTGAACCATTCCAGTGACACTAGTTATAGATTCCGATGCTTCACTTCAGGTTTACTGTATCCCTCTGACCTTCTTATTGACGATGAAACACAGAAATTGCATCGGAATTAAATAGAAAAGTCAGAATATCGACTTAAGTACAAGAAGACTGACTCTTATTACTGACTATGTTTTGAACCATTCCTGTGACACTAGTTATAGATTCCGATGATTCACTTCAGGTATACTGTATCCCTCTGACCTTCTTATTGACGATGAAACACAGTAATGCATCAGATTTAAATAGAAGAAGCACAATGCCGACTTAAGTACAAGAAGACTGACTCTTCGTACTGTCTGTGTTTTGAAGCATTCCTGTGACACTAGTTATAGATTCCGATGCTTCACTTCAGGTTTACTGTATCCCATGGAGATTCTTATTGACGATGAAACAGAGAAAGTGCATCGGAATTAAATAGAAAAGGCACAATGCCGACTTAAGTACAAGGAGACTGTCCATGTTTTGAATCATTCCTGTGACACTAGTTATAGATTCCGATGCTTCACTTCAGGTTTACTGTATCCCTCGGACCTTCTTATTGACGATGAAACACAGAAATTGCGAAGGAATGAAATACAAAAGGCACAATGCCGACTTAAGTACAAGAAGACTGACCTTTCTTACTGTCTATGCTTTGAAGCATTCCTGTGACACTAGTTATAGAATCCGATGCTGCACTTCAGGTTTACTGTATCCCTCTGACCTTCTTATTGACGATGAAAAACAGAAATTGCATCGGAATTATATAGAAATGGCACAATGCCGACTTAAGTACAAGAAGACTGACTCTACTTACTGTCTGTGTTTTGAACCATTCCTGTGACACTAGTTATAGATTCCGATGGTTCACTTCAGGTTTACTGTATCCCTTGGACCTTCGTATTGACGATGAAACACAGAAATTGCATCGGTATTAAATACAAAAGGCACAATGCCGACTTAAGTACAAGAAGACTGACCCGTCTTACTTTCTATGTTTTGAAGCATTCCTGTGACACTAGTTATAGATTCCGATGCTTCACTTCAGGTTTACTTTATACCTCTGACCTTCTTACTGACGATGAAACACAGAAACTGCATCGGAATCAAAGAGAAGAGCACAATGCGGACTTAAGTACAAGAAGACTGACTCTTCTTACTGTCTATGGTTTGAACTATTCCAGTGACACTAGTTATAGATTCCGATGCTTCACTTCAGGGTAACTGTATCCCTCTGACCTTCTTATTGACGATGAAACACAGAAATTGCATCGGAATTAAATAGAAAAGGCAGAATATCGACTTAAGTACAAGAAGACTGTCTCTTATTACTGACTATGTTTTGAACCATTCCTGTGACACTAGTTATAGATTCCGATGATTCACTTCAGGTTTACTGTATCCCTTAAACCTTCTTATTGACGATGAAACACAGAAATTGCATCGGAATTAAATAGAAAAGGCAGAATATCGACTTAAGTACAAGAAGACTGACTCTTATTACTGACTATGTTTTGAACCATTCCTGTGACACTAGTTATATATTCCGATGTTTCACTTCAGGTTTACTGTATCCCTTAACTATTCTTATTGACGATGAAACACAGAAAGTGAAACGGAATTAAATAGAAAAGGCACAATGCCGAGTTAAGTACAAGAAGGCTGACTCTTCCTACTGTCTATGTTTTGAACCATTCCTGTGACACTAGTTATAGATTCCGATGCCTTACTTCAGGTTTACTGGATCCCTCTGACTTTCTTATTGACGATGAAACACAGAAATTGCATCGGAATAAAATAAAAAAGTCACAATACCGACTTAAGTACAAGAAGACTCACTCTTCCTACTTTCTATGCTTTTGAACCATTCCTGTGACACTAGTTATAGAATCCAATTCTTCACTTCAGGTTTACTGTATCCCTCTGACCTTCTTATTGACGATGAAACACAGAAATCGCATCGGAATTATATACAAAAGGCACAATGCTGACTCAAGTACAAGAAGACTGACTCTACTTACTGTTTATGTTTTGAACCATTCCTGTGACACTAGTTATGGATTTCGATGCTTCACTTCAGGTTTACTGTATCCCTCTGACCTTCTTATTGACGATGATACACAGAAATTGCATCGGAATTAAATAGAAAAGGCAGAATATCGACTTAAGTACAAGAAGACTGACTCTTATTACTGACTATGTTTTGAACCATTCCTGTGACACTAGTTATATATTCCGATGTTTCACTTCAGGTTTACTGTATCCCTTAACTATTCTTATTGACGATGAAACACAGAAAGTGAAACGGAATTAAATAGAAAAGGCACAATGCCGAGTTAAGTACAAGAAGAGTCACTCTTCCTACTTTCTATGCTTTTGAACCATTCCTGTGACACTAGTTATAGAATCCAATTCTTCACTTCAGGTTTACTGTATCCCTCTGACCTTCTTATTGACGATGAAACACAGAAATTGCATCGGAATTAAATACAAAAGGCACAATGCTGACTCAAGTACAAGAAGACTGACTCTACTTACTGTTTATGTTTTGAACCATTCCTGTGACACTAGTTATGGATTTCGATGCTTCACTTCAGGTTTACTGTATCCCTCTGACCTTCTTATTGACGATGATACACAGAAATTGCATCGGAATTAAATAGAAAAGGCAGAATATCGACTTAAGTACAAGAAGACTGACTCTTATTACTGACTATGTTTTGAACCATTCCTGTGACACTAGTTATATATTCCGATGTTTCACTTCAGGTTTACTGTATCCCTTAACTATTCTTACTGACGATGAAACACAGAAACTGCATCGGAATCAAAGAGAAGAGCACAATGCGGACTTAAGTACAAGAAGACTGACTCTTCTTACTGTCTATGGTTTGAACCATTCCAGTGACACTAGTTATAGATTCCGATGCTTCACTTCAGGTTTACTGTATCCCTTGGACCTTCTTATTGACGATGAAACACAGAAATTGCATCGGAATTAAGTAGAAAAGGCACAATGCCGACTTAAGTACAAGAAGACTGACCCTTCTTACAGTCTATATTTTGAACCATTCCTGTGACGCTATTTACAGATTCAGATGCTTCACTTCAGGTTTACCGTATCCCTCTGACCATCATAATGACGATGAAACACAGAAATTGCATCGGAATTAAATAGAAAAGGCACAATGCCGTGTTAAGTACAAGAAGACTGACCCTTCTTACTGTCTATGTTTAAACCATTCCGGTGACTCTGGTTATGGATTCCGATGCTTCACTTCAGGTTTACTGTATCCCTCTGACGTTCTTATAGACGATGAAACACAGATATTGCATCGGAATTAAATAGAAGAAGCACAATGCCGACTTAAGTACAAGAAAACTGACTCTTCTTACTGTCTATGTTTTGAACCGTTCCTGTGACGCTAGTTACAGATTCCCATGCTTCACTTCAGGTTTTCTGTATCCCTCTGACCTTCTTATTGACGATGAAACACAGAAATTACATCGGAATTATATAGAAATGGCACGATGAGGACTTAAGTAAAAGAAGACTGACTCTTCCTCCTGTCTATGTTTTGAAACATTCCTGTGACACTAGTTATAGATTCGGATGCTTCACTTCAGGTTTACTGTATCCCTTGGACGTTCTTATTGACGATGAAACACTGAAATTGTATCGGAATTAAATAGAAAAAGCACAGTGCCGACTCAAGTACATGAAGACTGACTCTTCTTACTGACTATGAGTTGAACCATTCCTGTGACACCACTTATAGATTCCGAAGCTTCACTTCAGGTTTACTGTATCCCTCTGACCTTCTTATTGACGATGAAAAACAGGAATTGCATCGGAATTAAATTGAAAAGACACTATGCCGACTTAAGTACAAGTTGACTGACTCTTCTTTCTGACTATGTTTGAACCCTTCCTGTGACACTAGTTATAGATTCCGATGCATCACTTCAGGTTTACTGTATCCCTCCGACTTTCCTATTGACGTTGAAACGCAGAAATTGCATCGGAATTAAATAGAAAAGGCATAATGCCGACCTAAGTACAAGAAGACTGCCTCTTCTTACTGTCTATGCTTTGAACCATTCCTGTGGCGCTAGTTACAGATTCCGATGATTCACTTCAGGTTTACTGTATCCCTTGGACCTTCTTATTGACAATGAAACACGGAAATTGTATCAGAATTTAATACAAATGGCACAATGCCGACTTAAGTACAAGCAGACTGACTCTTCTTACTAACTGTCTTGAACCATTCCTGTGACACTAGTTATAGATTCCGATGCTTTACTTCAGGTTTACTGTATCCCTTTGACCTTCTTATTGACGATGAAACACAGAAATTGCATCGGAATTAAATACAAAAGGCACAATATCGATTTAAGTACAAGAAGACTGACTCTTATTACTGACTATGTTTTGAAC
Source organism: Schistocerca piceifrons (assembly GCF_021461385.2). Classification (NCBI taxonomy): domain Eukaryota; kingdom Metazoa; phylum Arthropoda; class Insecta; order Orthoptera; family Acrididae; genus Schistocerca; species Schistocerca piceifrons. The sequence goes on along the minus strand of NC_060141.1, from coordinate 852,750,534 downwards.
AATTCCTGTGACACTAGTTATAGATTCCGATGATTCACTTCAGGTTTACTGTATCCCTTAAACCATCATATTGACGATCAAACACAGAAATTGCATCTGAATTAAATACAAAAGGCACAAAGCCGACCTAAGTACATGTAGACTGACTCTTCCTACTGTCTATGCTTTGAACCATTCCTGTGACACTAGTTATAGAATCCGATGCTTAATTTCAGGATTACTGTATCCCTTGGACCTTCTTATTGACGATGAAAAACAGAAAGTGCAACGGAATTAAATAGAAAAGGCACAATGCCGAGTTAAGTACAAGAAGACTGACTCTTCCTACTGTCTATGTTTTGAACCATTCCTGTGACACTAGTTATAGATTCCGATGCCTTACATCAGGTTTACTGTATCCCTCTGACTTTCTTATTGTCGATGAAACACAGAAATTGCATCGAAATAAAATAAAAAAGGCAGAATGCCGACTTAAGTACAAGAAGACTCACTCTTCCTACGTTCTATGCTTTTGAACCATTCCTGTGACCCTAGTTATAGAATCCAATTCTTCACTTCAGGTTTACTGTATCCCTCTGACCTTCTTATTGACGATGAAACACAGAAATTGCATCGGAATTATATACAAAAGGCACAATGCTGACTCAAGTACAAGAAGACTGACTCTACTTACTGTTTATGTTTTGAACCATTCCTGTGACACTAGTTATGGATTTCGATGCTTCACTTCAGGTTTACTGTATCCCTCTGACCTTCTTATTGACGATGATACACAGAAATTGCATCGGAATTAAATAGAAAAGGCAGAATATCGACTTAAGTACAAGAAGACTGACTCTTATTACTGACTATGTTTTGAACCATTCCTGTGACACTAGTTATATATTCCGATGTTTCACTTCAGGTTTACTGTATCCCTTAACTATTCTTATTGACGATGAAACACAGAAAGTGAAACGGAATTAAATAGAAAAGGCACAATGCCGAGTTAAGTACAAGAAGACTGACTCTTCCTACTGTCTATGTTTTGAACCATTCCTGTGACACTAGTTATAGATTCCGATGCCTTACTTCAGGTTTACTGGATCCCTCTGACTTTCTTATTGACGAAGAAACACAGATATTGCATCGGAATTAAATACAAAAGGCACAATGCCGACTTAAGTACAAGAAGACTGACCCTTCTTACTGAATAAGTTTTGAACCATTCCTGTGACACTAGTTATAGATACCGATGCTTCACTTAAGGTTTACTGTATCCCTCGGACCTTCTTATTGACGATGAAACACAGAAATTGCATCGGAATTAAATACAAAAGGCACAATGCTGACTCAAGTACAAGAAGACTGACTCTACTTACTGTTTATGTTTTGAACCATTCCTGTGACACTAGTTATGGATTTCGATGCTTCACTTCAGGTTTACTGTATCCCTCTGACCTTCTTACTGACGATGAAACACAGAAACTGCATCGGAATCAAAGAGAAGAGCACAATGCGGACTTAAGTACAAGAAGACTGACTCTTCTTACTGTCTATGGTTTGAACCATTCCAGTGACACTAGTTATAGATTCCGATGCTTCACTTCAGGTTTACTGTATCCCTTGGACCTTCTTATTGACGATGAAACACAGAAATTGCATCGGAATTAAGTAGAAAAGGCACAATGCCGACTTAAGTACAAGAAGACTGACCCTTCTTACAGTCTATATTTTGAACCATTCCTGTGACGCTATTTACAGATTCAGATGCTTCACTTCAGGTTTACCGTATCCCTCTGACCATCATAATGACGATGAAACACAGAAATTGTATCGGAATTAAATAGAAAAGGCACAATGCCGTGTTAAGTACAAGAAGACTGACCCTTCTTACTGTCTATGTTTAAACCATTCCGGTGACTCTGGTTATGGATTCCGATGCTTCACTTCAGGTTTACTGTATCCCTCTGACGTTCTTATAGACGATGAAACACAGATATTGCATCGGAATTAAATAGAAGAAGCACAATGCCGACTTAAGTACAAGAAAACTGACTCTTCTTACTATCTATGTTTTGAACCGTTCCTGTGACGCTAGTTACAGATTCCCATGCTTCACTTCAGGTTTTCTGTATCCCTCTGACCTTCTTATTGACGATGAAACACAGAAATTACATCGGAATTATATAGAAATGGCACGATGAGGACTTAAGTAAAAGAAGACTGACTCTTCCTCCTGTCTATGTTTTGAAACATTCCTGTGACACTAGTTATAGATTCGGATGCTTCACTTCAGGTTTACTGTATCCCTTGGACGTTCTTATTGACGATGAAACACTGAAATTGTATCGGAATTAAATAGAAAAAGCACAGTGCCGACTCAAGTACATGAAGACTGACTCTTCTTACTGACTATGAGTTGAACCATTCCTGTGACACCACTTATAGATTCCGAAGCTTCACTTCAGGTTTACTGTATCCCTCTGACCTTCTTATTGACGATGAAAAACAGGAATTGCATCGGAATTAAATTGAAAAGACACTATGCCGACTTAAGTACAAGTTGACTGACTCTTCTTTCTGACTATGTTTGAACCCTTCCTGTGACACTAGTTATAGATTCCGATGCATCACTTCAGGTTTACTGTATCCCTCCGACTTTCCTATTGACGTTGAAACGCAGAAATTGCATCGGAATTAAATAGAAAAGGCATAATGCCGACCTAAGTACAAGAAGACTGCCTCTTCTTACTGTCTATGCTTTGAACCATTCCTGTGGCGCTAGTTACAGATTCCGATGATTCACTTCAGGTTTACTGTATCCCTTGGACCTTCTTATTGACAATGAAACACGGAAATTGTATCAGAATTTAATACAAATGGCACAATGCCGACTTAAGTACAAGCAGACTGACTCTTCTTACTAACTGTCTTGAACCATTCCTGTGACACTAGTTATAGATTCCGATGCTTTACTTCAGGTTTACTGTATCCCTCTGACCTTCTTATTGACGATGAAACACAGAAATTGCATCGGAATTATATACAAATGGCACAATGCCGAATTAAGTACAAGAAGACTGACTCTCCTTACTGTCTATGTTTTTAACCATTCCTGTGACACTAGTTATAGATTCCGATGCTTCACTTCAGGTTTACTGTATCCCTCTGACCTTCTTATTGACGATGAAACACAGAAATTGCATCGGTATAAAATACAAAAGGCACAATGCCGATTTAAGTACAAGAAGACTGACCCGTCTTACTGTCTATGTTTTGAACCATTCCTGTGACACTAGTTATAGATTCCGATGCTTGACTTCAGGTTTACTGTATCCCTCTGATCATCTTATTGACGAGAAAACACAGAAATATCATCGGAATTAAATACAAAAGGCACAATGCCGACTTAAGTACAAGAAGACTGCCTCTTCTTACTGTCTATGCTTTGAACCATTCCTGTGGCGCTAGTTACAGATTCCGATGATTCACTTCAGGTTTACTGTATCCCTTGGACCTTCTTATTGACAATGAAACACGGAAATTGTATCAGAATTTAATACAAATGGCACAATGCCGACTTAAGTACAAGCAGACTGACTCTTCTTACTTACTACGGTTTGAACCACTCCTGTGACACTAGTTATAGATTCCGATGCTTCACTTCAGGTTTACTGTATCCCTTTGACCTTCTTATTGACGATGAAACACAGAAATTGCATCGGAATTAAATACAAAAGGCACAATGCCGACTGAAGTACAAGAAGACTGACTCTTCTTACTAACTGTTTTGAACCATTCCTGTGACACAAGTTATAGATTCCGATGCTTTACTTCAGGTTTACTGTATCCCTCTGATCTTCTTATTGACGATAAAACACAGAAATATCATCGGAATTGAATACAAAAGGCACAATGCCGACTTAAGTACAAGAAGACTGACTCTTCTTACTGTCTATGGTTTGAACCATTCCAGTGACACTAGTTATAGATTCCGATGCTTCACTTCAGGTTTACTGTATGATTTGGACCTTCTTATTGATGATGAAACACAGAAATTGCATCGGAATTAAGTAGAAAAGGCACAATGCCGACTTACGTACAAGAAGACTGACTCTTCTTGCTGTCTATGTTTTGACCCATGCCTGTGACGCTATTTACAAATTCCGATGCTTCACTTCAGATTTACTGTATCCCTGTAACCATCTTAATGACGATGAAACACAGAAATTGCATCGGAAATAAATAGAAAAGGCACAGTGCCGACTTAAGTACAAGAAGACTGACTCTTACTACTGTCTATGATTTGAACCATTCCTGTGACACTAGTTATAGAATCCAATTCTTCACTTCAGGTTTACTGTATCCCTCTGACCTTCTTATTGACGATGAAAGACAGAAATTGCATCGGAATAATATAAAAAAGGCACAATACCGACTTAAGTACAAGAAGACTCACTCTTCCTACTTTCTATGCTTTTGAACCATTCCTGTGACACTAGTTATAGAATCCAATTCTTCACTTCAGTTTAACTGTATCCCTCTGACCTTCTTATTGACGATGAAACACAGAAATTGCATCGGAATTAAATACAAAAGGCACAATGCTGACTCAAGTACAAGAAGACTGACTCTACTTACTGTCTATGTTTTGAACCATTCCTGTGACACTAGTTATAAATTCCGATGCCTCACTTCAGGTTTACTGTATCCCTGGACGTTCTTATTGACGATGAAACACTGAAATTGTATCGGAATTAAATAGAAAAAGCACAGTGCCGACTTAAGTACATGTAGACTGACTCTTCCTACTGTCTATGCTTTGAAACACTCCTGTGACACTAGTTATAGAATACGATGCTACATTTCAGGATTACTGTATCGATCTGACCTTCTTGTTGTCGATGATAGACAGAAATTGCATCGGAATTAAATACAAAAGGCACAATGCCGACTTAAGTACAAGAAGACTGACTCTTCTTATTGTCTGTGCTTTGAACCATTCCTGTGACGCTAGTTACAGATTCCGATGCTTCACTTCAGGTTTACTGCATCCCTCTGACCTTCTTATTGACGATGAAACACAGAAATTGCATCGGAATTAAATAGAAAAGGCACAATATCGACTTAAGTACAAGAAGACTGACTCTTATTACTGACTATGTTTTGAACCCTTCCTGTGACACTAGTTATAGATTCCGATGATTCACTTCAGGTTTACTGTATCCCTTAAACCTTCTTATTGACGACGAAACACAGAAATTGCATCGGAATTAAATACAAAAGGCACAATGCCGACTTAAGTACAAGAAGAGTCACTCTTCCTACTTTCTATGCTTTTGAACCATTCCTGTGACACTAGTTATAGAATCCAATTCTTCACTTCAGGTTTACTGTATCCCTCTGACCTTCTTATTGACGATGAAACACAGAAATTGCATCGGAATTAAATACAAAAGGCACAATGCTGACTCAAGTACAAGAAGACTGACCCTTCTTACTGTCTATATTTTGAACCATTCCTGTGACGCTATTTACAGATTCAGATGCTTCACTTCAGGTTTACTGTATCCCTCTGACCATCATAATGACGATGAAACACAGATATTGCATCGGAATTAAATAGAAAAGGCACAATGCCGTGTTAAGTACAAGAAGACTGACCCTTCTTACTGTCTATGTTTAAACCATTCCGGTGACGCTGGTTATGGATTCCGATGCTTCACTTCAGGTTTACTGTATCCCTCTGACGTTCTTATAGACGATGAAACACAGATATTGCATCGGAATTAAATAGAAGAAGCACAATGCCGACTTAAGTACAAGAAAACTGACTCTTCTTACTGTCTATGTTTTGAACCGTTCCTGTGACGCTAGTTACAGATTCCCATGCTTCACTTCAGGTTTTCTGTATCCCTCTGACCTTCTTATTGACGATGAAACACAGAAATTACATCGGAATTATATAGAAATGGCACGATGAGGACTTAAGTAAAAGAAGGCTGACTCTTCCTCCTGTCAATGTTTTGAACCATTCCTGTGACACTAGTTATAGATTCGGATGCTTCACTTCAGGTTTACTGTATCCCTTGGACGTTCTTATTGACGATGAAAAACAGAAATTGCATCGGAATTAAATACAAAAGGCACAATATCGACTTAAGTACAAGAAGACTGACTCTTATTACTGACTATGTTTTGAACAATTCCTGTGACACTAGTTATAGATTCCGATGATTCACTTCAGGTTTACTGTATCCCTTAAACCTTCATATTGACGATCAAACACAGAAATTGCATCTGAATTAAATACAAAAGGCACAGAGCCGACCTAAGTACATGTAGACTGACTCTTCCTACTGTCTATGCTTTGAACCATTCCTGTGACACTAGTTATAGAATCCGATGCTTAATTTCAGGATTACTCTATCCCTTGGACCTTCTTATTGACGATGAAAAACAGAAAGTGCAACGGAATTAAATAGAAAAGGCACAATGCCGAGTTAAGTACAAGAAGACTGACTCTTCCTACTGTCTATGTTTTGAACCATTCCTGTGACACTAGTTATAGATTCCGATGCCTTACATCAGGTTTACTGTATCCCTCTGACTTTCTTATTGGCGATGAAACACAGAAATTGCATCGAAATAAAATAAAAAAGGCACAATGCCGAGTTAAGTACAAGAAGACTGCCTCTTCCTACGTTCTATGCTTTTAAACCATTCCTGTGACCCTAGTTATAGAATCCAATTCTTCACTTCAGGTTTACTGTATCCCTCTGACCATCTTATTGACGATGAAACACAGAAATTGCATCGGAATTAAATACAAAATGCACAATGCTGACTCAAGTACAAGAAGACTGACTCTACTTACTGTCTATGTTTTGAACCGTTCCTGTGACACTAGTTATAGATTCCGATGCCTCACTTCAGGTTTACTGTATCCCTCTGACCTTCTTATTGACGATTAAACACAGAAATTGCACAGAAAAGGCACAATGCCCACTTAAGTACAAGAAGCCTGACTCCTCCTCCTGTCTGTGTTTTGAACAATTCCTATGACACTAGTTATAGATTACGATGCTTCACTTCAGGTTTGCTGTATACCTCTGATCTTCTTATTGACGATGAAACACAGAAATTACATGGAAATTAAATATAATAGGCACAATGCCGACTCAAGTACAAGAGGACTGACTCTTCCTACTGTCTATGTTTTGAACCATTCCTGTGACATTAGTTATAGATTCCGCTGCTTAACTTCAGGTTTACTGTATCCCTCTGACCATCTTAATGACGTTGAAACACAGAAATTGCATCGGAATTAAATAGAAAAGGCACAATACCGACTTAAGTACAAGAAGATTGACTCTTACTACTGTCTATGCTTTGAACCATTCCTGTGACAAAAGTTATAGATTCCGATGCTTCACTTCAGGTTTACTGTATCGATCTGACCTTATTGTTGTCGATGAAAGACAGAAATTGCATCGGAATTAAATACAAAAGGCACAATGTCGACTTAAGTACAAGAAGACTGACTCTTCTTATTGACTGTGCTTTGAACCATTCCTGTGACGCTAGTTACAGATTCCGATGCTTCACTTCAGGTTTACTGCATCCCTCTGACCTTCTTATTGACGATGAAACACAGAAATTGCATCGGAATTAAATAGAAAAGGCACAATATCGACTTAAGTACAAGAAGACTGACTCTTATTACTGACTATGTTTTGAACCCTTCCTGTGACACTAGTTATAGATTCCGATGCTTCACTTCAGGTTTACTGTATCGATCTGACCTTATTGTTGTCGATGAAAGACAGAAAGTGCAACGGAATTAAATAGAAAAGGCACAATGCCGAGTTAAGTACAAGAAGACTGACTCTTCCTACTTTCTATGTTTTGAACCATTCCTGTAACACTAGTTATAGATTCCGATGCCTTACTTCAGGTTTGCTGTATCCCTCGTATTTCTTATTGACGATGAAACACAGAAATTGCATCGGAATTAAATAGAAAAGGCACAATGCCGACTTAAGTACAAGAAGACTCGCTCTTCTTACTGTCTACGTTTTGAACCATTTCTGTGACACTAGTTATAGATTCCGATGCTTCACTTCAGTTTTACTGTATCCCTCTGACCTTCGTAATGACGAGGAAACACAGATATTGCATAGGAAATAAATACAAAAGGCACAATGCCGACCTAAGTACAAGGAGACTGACCCTTCTTAGTGTCTATGTTTTGAACCATTCCTGTGACACTACTTATAGATTCCGATGCTTCACTTCAGGTTTACTGTATCCCTCTGACCTACGTATTGACGATGAAACACAGAAATTTCATCGGAATTAAATACAAAAGTCACAATGCCGACTTAAGTACAAAAAGACTGACTCTCCTCACTGTCTATGTTTTGAACCATTCCTGTGACACTAGTTATAGATTCCGATGCTTGACTTTAGGTTTACTGAATCCCTCTGACCTTCTTATTGACAAAGAAACACATAAATTGCATCGGAATTAAATACAAAAGGCACAATGAGGACTCAAGTACAAGAAGACTGGCTCTTCTTACTGTCTATGATTTAAACCATTTCTGTGACACTAGTTATAGATTCCGATGCTTCCCTTCAGGTTTACTGTATCCCTCAGACCTTCTTATGGACGAGGAAACACAGAAATTGCATCGTAATAATATCCAAAAGGCCCAATGCCGACTTAAGTACAAGATAACTGACTCTTCTTACTGTCTATGTTTTGAACCATTCCTGTGACACTAGTTATAGATTCCGATGCTTCACTTCGGGTTTACTGTATCCCTGTGACCTTCTTATTGTCGATGAAACACAAAAATTGCTCGGAATTAAATACAAAATGCACAATGCCGACTCAAGTACAAGAAAACTGACTCTTCTTACTGTCTATGTTTTGAACCATTCCTGTGACACTAGTTATAGATTCCGATGCTTCACTTCAGGTTTACTGTATCCCTCTGACCTTCTTATTGACGATGAAACACGTAAATTGCATCGGAATTAAATACAAAAGGCACAATGCCGACTTAAGTACTAGAAGAATGGGTCTTCTTACTGTCTATGTTTTGAACCATTCCTGTGACACTAGTTACAGATTCCGATGCTTCACTTCAGGTTTACTGTATCCCTCTGACCTTCTTATTGACGATGAAACACAGAAATTGCAGCCTAATTAAATACAAAAGGCACAATGCCGACTCAAGTACAAGAAGACTGGCTCTTCTTACTGTCTATGTTTTGAACCGTTTCTGTGACACTAGTTATAGATTCCGATGCTTCACTTCAGTTTTACTGTATCCCTCTGACCTTCGTAATGACGATGAAACACAGATATTGCAACGGAATTAAATACAAGAGGCACAATGCCGACTTAAGTACAAGAAGACAGACCCTTCTTACTGTCTATGTTTTGAACCATTCCTGTGACACTAGTTATAGATTCCGACGCTTCACTTCAGGTTTACTGTATCCAACTGACATTCTAATTGACGATGAAACACAGAAATTGCATCGGAATTAAATACAAAAGGCACAATCCCGACTCAAGTACAAGAAGACTGGCTCCTCTTACTGTCTATGTTGGGAACCATTTCTGTGACACTAGTTATAGATTCCGATGCTTCACTTCTGGTTTACTGTATCCCTCTGACCTTCTTATTGACGAAGAAACACAGATATTGCATCGGAATTAAATACAAAAGGCACAATGCCGACTTAAGTTCAAGAAGACTGACCCTTCTTACTGTCTAAGATTTGAACCTTTCCTGTGACACTAGTTATAGATACCGATGCTTCACTTCAGGTTTACTGTATCCCTCTGACCTTCGTATTGACGATGAAACACAAAAATTGCATCGGAATTAAATACAAAAGGCACAATGCCGACTCAAGTACAAGAAGACTGACTCTTCTTACTCTCTATGTTTTGAACCATTCTTGTGACACTAGTTATAGATTCCGAAGCTTCACTTCAGGTTTACTGTATCCCTCTGACCTTCGTATTGACGATGCAACACAGAAATTGCATCGGAATTAAATACAAATGGCACAATGCCGATCTAAGTACAAGATAACTGACTCTTCCTATTGTTTATGCTTTGAACCATTCCTGTGACACTAGCTATAGATTCCGATGCTTCACTTCAGGTTTACTGTATCCCTGTGACCTTCTTATTGACGATGAATCAGAGAAATTGCATCGGAATTAAATACAAATGGCCCAATGCCGACTTAAGTACAAGAAAACTGACTCTTCTTACTGTCTATGTTTGAACCATTCCTGTGACCCGAGTTATAGATTCCGATGCTTCACTTCAGGTTTACTGTATCCCTCTAACCTTCTTAATGACGTAGAAACACAGATATTGCATCGGAATTAAATACAAAAGGAACAATGCCGACTTAAGTACAAAAAGACTGACTCTTCTTACTTTCAATGTTTTCTACCATTCCGGTCACAGTAGTTATAGATTCCGATGATTCACTTCAGGTAACTGTATCCAGCTGACCTTCTTATTGACGATGAAACACAGAAATTGCATCGGAATTAAAAACGAAAGGCACAATGCCGACTTAAGTACAAGAAGACTGACTCTTCTTACTCTCTATGTTTTTCACCATTCCTGTGACACTACATATAGATTCCGATGCATCAGTTCAGGTTTACTGTATCCCTCTGACCTTATTATTGACCATGAAACACATAAATTGCACCTTAATTAAATACAAAAGGCATAATGCCGACTTCAGCACAAGAACACTGACTCTTCTTACTGTCTATGGTTTGAACCATTCCTGTGATACTAGTTATAGATTCCATTGCTTCACTTCGGGTTTGCTGTATCCCTGGGACCTTCTTATTGACGATCAAACACAGAAAATTCATCGGAATTAAATAAAAAGGCACAATGCCGACTTCAGTACTAGAACACTGACTCTTCTTACTGTCTATGTTTTGAACCATTCCTGTGACACTAGTTATAGATTCCGATGCTTCACTTCCGGTTTACTGTATCCCTGTTAGCTTCTTTTTGACGATGAAACACAGAAATAGCATCGGAATTATATACAAAAGGCACAATGCCGACTTAAGTAGAAGGAGACTGACTCTTCTTACTGTCAATGTTTAGAGCCATTCCTGTGACACTAGTTATAGATTCAGTTGCTTCACTTCAGGTTTACTGTATCCCTCTGACCTTCGTATTGACGATCATACACAGAAAATTCATCGGAATTAAATACAAAAGGCTCAATTCCGACTCAAGTACAAGAAGACTGGCTCTTCTTACTGTCTATGTTCTCAACCATTCCTGTGACACTAGTTATAGATTCCGATGCTTCACTTCAGGTTCGCTGTATCCAGCTGACCTTCCTATTGACGATGAAGCACAGAAATTGCATGAAAATTAAATACAAAAGGCACAATGCCGACTCAAGTACAAGAAGACTGACTCTTCTTACTGTCTATGATTTGAACCATTCCTGTGACGCCAGTTATAGGTTCCCATGCTTCAATTCAGTTTTACTGCATCCCTCTGACCTTCTTATTGACGATGAAACACAGAAACTTACATCGGAATTAAACACAAAAGGCACAATGCCGACTTAAGTACAAGAAAACTAACTCCTCTTACTGTCTATGTTTTGAACCATACCTGTGACACTAGTTATTGATTCCGATGCTTCACCTCAGGTTTACTGTATCCCTCTGAGCTTCGTATTGACGAAGAAACACAGAAATTAAATCTTATTTAAATACAAAAGGCACAATGGCGACTTAAGTACAAGAAGAATGCCTCTTCTTACTGTCTATGCTTTGAACCACTCCTGTGACATTTGTTATAGATTCCGAAGCTTCACTTCAGGTTTACTGTATCCCTCTGACCTTCTTATTGACGATGAAACACAGAAATTGCATCGGAATTAAATACAAAAGGCACAATGCCGACTTAAGTACATGTAAACTGATTCTTCCTACTGTGTATGCTTTGAACCATTCCTGTGACACTAGTTATGGAATCCGATGCTTCATTTCAGGATTACTGTACCCCTTGGACCTTCTTATTGACGATGAAGCACAGAAACTGCAACGGAATTAAATAGAAAAGGCACAATGCCGAGTTAAGTACAAGAAGACTGACTCCTCCTACTGTCTATGTTTTGAACCATTCCTGTGACACTAGTTATAGATTCCGATGCCTCACTTCAGGTTTGCTGTATCCCTCGTATTTCTTATTGACGATGAAACACAGAAATTGCATCGGAATTAAATAGAAAAGGCACAATGCCGACTTAAGTACAAGGAGACTAACTCTTCCTACTGTCTATGTTTTGAACCATTCCTGTGACACTAGTTATAGATTCCGATGCTTCACTTCAGGTTTACTGTATCCCTGTGACCCTTATATTGACGATGACACACAGAAATTGCATCGGAATAAAATACAAACGGTACAATGCCGACTTAAGTACATGTAGACTGACTCTTCCTACTGTCTATGTTTTGAACCATTCCTGTGACACTAGTTATAGATTCCGATGCTTCACTTCAGGTTTACTGTATACCTCTGCCCATCTTATTGACGATGAAACACAGAAATTGCATCGGAATTAAATGCAAAAGGCACAATGCCGACTTAAGTACAAGAAGACTGACCCTTCTTACTCCCTAAGATTTGAACCATTCCTGTGACACTAGTTATAGATAATGATGCTTCACTTCAGGTTTACTGTATCCCTCTGACCTCCTTGTTGACAATGAAACACAGAAATTGCAGCCTAATTAAATACAAAAGGCACATTGCCGAATCAAGTACAAGAAGACTCGCTCTTCTTACTGTCTACGTTTTGAACCATTTCTGTGACACTAGTTATAGATTCCGATGCTTCACTTCAGTTTTACTGTATCCCTCTGACCTTCGTAATGACGAGGAAACACAGATATTGCATAGGAAATAAATACAAAAGGCACAATGCCGACCTAAGTACAAGGAGACTGACCCTTCTTAGTGTCTATGTTTTGAACCATTCCTGTGACACTACTTATAGATTACGATGCTTCACTTCAGGTTTACTGTATCCCTCTGACCTTCTTATTGACTATGAATCACAGAAATTGCCTTGGAATTAAATACAAAAGGCAATATGCCGACTCAAGTACAAGAAGACTGGCTCTTCTTGCTGTCTATGTTTTGAACCATTTCTGTGACACTAGTTATAGATTCCGATGCTTCCCTTCAGGTTTACTGTATACCTCTGCCCATCTTATTGACGATGAAACACAGAAATTGCATCGGAATTAAATACAAAAGGCACAATGCCGACTTAAGAACAAGAAGACTGACCCTTCTTACTGTCTAAGATTTGAACCATTCCTGTGACACTAGTTATAGATACCGATGCTTCACTTCAGGTTTACTGTATCCCTCTGACCTTCGTATTGACGATGAAACACAGAAATTTCATCGGAATTAAATACAAAAGTCACAATGCCGACTTAAGTACAAAAAGACTGACTCTCCTCACTGTCTATGTTTTGAACCATTCCTGTGACACTAGTTATAGATTCCGATGCTTGACTTTAGGTTTACTGAATCCCTCTGACCTTCTTATTGACAAAGAAACACATAAATTGCATCGGAATTAAATACAAAAGGCACAATGAGGACTCAAGTACAAGAAGACTGGCTCTTCTTACTGTCTATGATTTAAACCATTTCTGTGACACTAGTTATAGATTCCGATGCTTCCCTTCAGGTTTACTGTATCCCTCAGACCTTCTTATGGACGAGGAAACACAGAAATTGCATCGTAATAATATCCAAAAGGCCCAATGCCGACTTAAGTACAAGAAAACTGACTCTTCTTACTGTCTATGTTTTGAACCATTCCTGTGACACTAGTTATAGATTCCGATGCTTCACTTCGGGTTTACTGTATCCCTGTGACCTTCTTATTGACGATGAAACACAAAAATTGCTCGGAATTAAATACAAAATGCACAATGCCGACTCAAGTACAAGAAAACTGACTCTTCTTACTGTCTATATTTTGAACCATTCCTGTGACACTAGTTATAGATTCCGATGCTTCACTTCAGGTTTACTGTATCCCTCTGACCTTCTTATTGACGATGAAACACGTAAATTGCATCGGAATTAAATACAAAAGGCACAATGCCGACTTAAGTACTAGAAGAATGGGTCTTCTTACTGTCTATGTTTTGAACCATTCCTGTGACACTAGTTACAGATTCCGATGCTTCACTTCAGGTTTACTGTATCCCTCTGACCTTCTTATTGACGATGAAACACAGAAATTGCAGCCTAATTAAATACAAAAGGCACAATGCCGACTCAAGTACAAGAAGACTGGCTCTTCTTACTGTCTATGTTTTGAACCGTTCTACTGTATCCCTCTGACCTTCGTAATGACGATGAAACACAGATATTGCAACGGAATTAAATACAAGAGGCACAATGCCGACTTAAGTACAAGAAGACAGACCCTTCTTACTGTCTATGTTTTGAACCATTCCTGTGACACTAGTTATAGATTCCGACGCTTCACTTCAGGTTTACTGTATCCAACTGACATTCTAATTGACGATGAAACACAGAAATTGCATCGGAATTAAATACAAAAGGCACAATCCCGACTCAAGTACAAGAAGACTGGCTCTTCTTACTGTCTATGTTGGGAACCATTTCTGTGACACTAGTTATAGATTCCGATGCTTCACTTCTGGTTTACTGTATCCCTCTGACCTTCTTATTGACGAAGAAACACAGATATTGCATCGGAATTAAATACAAAAGGCACAATGCCGACTTAAGTTCAAGAAGACTGACCCTTCTTACTGTCTAAGATTTGAACCTTTCCTGTGACACTAGTTATAGATACCGATGCTTCACTTCAGGTTTACTGTATCCCTCTGACCTTCGTATTGACGATGCAACACAGAAATTGCATCGGAATTAAATACAAATGGCACAATGCCGATCTAAGTACAAGATAACTGACTCTTCCTATTGTTTATGCTTTGAACCATTCCTGTGACACTAGCTATAGATTCCGATGCTTCACTTCAGGTTTACTGTATCCCTGTGACCTTCTTATTGACGATGAATCACAGAAATTGCATCGGAATTAAATACAAATGGCCCAGTGCCGACTTAAGTACAAGAAAACTGACTCTTCTTACTGTCTATGTTTGAACCATTCCTGTGACCCGAGTTATAGATTCCGATGCTTCACTTCAGGTTTACTGTATCCCTCTAACCTTCTTAATGACGTAGAAACACAGATATTGCATCGGAATTAAATACAAAAGGAACAATGCCGACTTAAGTACAAAAAGACTGACTCTTCTTACTTTCAATGTTTTCTACCATTCCCGTCACAGTAGTTATAGATTCTGATGATTCACTTCAGGTAACTGTATCCAGCTGACCTTCTTATTGACGATGAAACACAGAAATTGCATCGGAATTAAAAACGAAAGGCACAATGCCGACTTAAGTACAAGAAGACTGACTCTTCTTACTCTCTATGTTTTGAACCATTCCTGTGACACTACATATAGATTCCGATGCATCAGTTCAGGTTTACTGTATCCCTCTGACCTTATTATTGACCATGAAACACATAAATTGCACCTTAATTAAATACAAAAGGCATAATGCCGACTTCAGTACAAGAACACTGACTCTTCTTACTGTCTATGGTTTGAACCATTCCTGTGATACTAGTTATAGATTCCATTGCTTCACTTCGGGTTTGCTGTATCCCTCGGACCTTCTTATTGACGATCAAACACAGAAATTGCATCGGAATTATATACAAAAGGCACAATGCCGACTTAAGTAGAAGGAGACTGACTCTTCTTACTGTCAATGTTTTGAGCCATTCCTGTGACACTAGTTATAGATTCCGTTGCTTCACTTCAGGTTTACTGTATCCCTCTGACCTTCGTATTGACGATCAAACACAGAAAATTCATCGGAATGAAATACAAAAGGCTCAATTCCGACTCAAGTACAAGAAGACTGGCTCTTCTTACTGTCTATGTTCTCAACCATTCCTGTGACACTAGTTATAGATTCCGATGCTTCACTTCAGGTTCGCTGTATCCAGCTGACCTTCCTATTGACGATGAAGCACAGAAATTGCATGAAAATTAAATGCAAAAGGCACAATGCCGACTCAAGTACAAGAAGACTGACTCTTCTTACTGTCTATGATTTGAACCATTCCTGTGACACCAGTTATAGGTTCCCATGCTTCACTTCAGTTTTACTGCATCCCTCTGACCTTCTTATTGACGATGAAACACAGAAAATTGCATCGGAATTAAACACAAAAGGCACAATGCCGACTTAAGTACAAGAAAACTAACTCCTCTTACTGTCTATGTTTTGAACCATACCTGTGACACTAGTTATTGATTCCGATGCTTCACCTCAGGTTTACTGTATCCCTCTGAGCTTCTTATTGACGAAGAAACACAGAAATTAAATCTTATTTAAATACAAAAGGCACAATGGCGACTTAAGTACAAGACAAATGCCTCTTCTTACTGTCTATGCTTTGAACCACTCCTGTGAGATTTGTTATAGATTCCGAAGCTTCACTTCAGGTTTACTGTATCCCTCTGACCTTCTTATTGACGATGAAACACAGAAATTGCATCGGAATTAAATACAAAAGCCACAATGCCGACTTAAGTACTAGAAGAATGGGTCTTCTTACTGTCTATGTTTTGAACCATTCCTGTGACACTAGTTACAGATTCCGATGCTTCACTTCAGGTTTACTGTATCCCTCTGACCTTCTTATTGACGATGAAACACAGAAATTGCAGCCTAATTAAATACAAAAGGCACAATGCCGACTCAAGTACAAGAAGACTGGCTCTTCTTACTGTCTATGTTTTGAACCGTTCTACTGTATCCCTCTGACCTTCGTAATGACGATGAAACACAGATATTGCAACGGAATTAAATACAAGAGGCACAATGCCGACTTAAGTACAAGAAGACAGACCCTTCTTACTGTCTATGTTTTGAACCATTCCTGTGACACTAGTTATAGATTCCGACGCTTCACTTCAGGTTTACTGTATCCAACTGACATTCTAATTGACGATGAAACACAGAAATTGCATCGGAATTAAATACAAAAGGCACAATCCCGACTCAAGTACAAGAAGACTGGCTCTTCTTACTGTCTATGTTGGGAACCATTTCTGTGACACTAGTTATAGATTCCGATGCTTCACTTCTGGTTTACTGTATCCCTCTGACCTTCTTATTGACGAAGAAACACAGATATTGCATCGGAATTAAATACAAAAGGCACAATGCCGACTTAAGTTCAAGAAGACTGACCCTTCTTACTGTCTAAGATTTGAACCTTTCCTGTGACACTAGTTATAGATACCGATGCTTCACTTCAGGTTTACTGTATCCCTCTGACCTTCGTATTGACGATGCAACACAGAAATTGCATCGGAATTAAATACAAATGGCACAATGCCGATCTAAGTACAAGATAACTGACTCTTCCTATTGTTTATGCTTTGAACCATTCCTGTGACACTAGCTATAGATTCCGATGCTTCACTTCAGGTTTACTGTATCCCTGTGACCTTCTTATTGACGATGAATCACAGAAATTGCATCGGAATTAAATACAAATGGCCCAATGCCGACTTAAGTACAAGAAAACTGACTCTTCTTACTGTCTATGTTTGAACCATTCCTGTGACCCGAGTTATAGATTCCGATGCTTCACTTCAGGTTTACTGTATCCCTCTAACCTTCTTAATGACGTAGAAACACAGATATTGCATCGGAATTAAATACAAAAGGAACAATGCCGACTTAAGTACAAAAAGACTGACTCTTCTTACTTTCAATGTTTTCTACCATTCCCGTCACAGTAGTTATAGATTCTGATGATTCACTTCAGGTAACTGTATCCAGCTGACCTTCTTATTGACGATGAAACACAGAAATTGCATCGGAATTAAAAACGAAAGGCACAATGCCGACTTAAGTACAAGAAGACTGACTCTTCTTACTCTCTATGTTTTGAACCATTCCTGTGACACTACATATAGATTCCGATGCATCAGTTCAGGTTTACTGTATCCCTCTGACCTTATTATTGACCATGAAACACATAAATTGCACCTTAATTAAATACAAAAGGCATAATGCCGACTTCAGTACAAGAACACTGACTCTTCTTACTGTCTATGGTTTGAACCATTCCTGTGATACTAGTTATAGATTCCATTGCTTCACTTCGGGTTTGCTGTATCCCTCGGACCTTCTTATTGACGATCAAACACAGAAATTGCATCGGAATTATATACAAAAGGCACAATGCCGACTTAAGTAGAAGGAGACTGACTCTTCTTACTGTCAATGTTTTGAGCCATTCCTGTGACACTAGTTATAGATTCCGTTGCTTCACTTCAGGTTTACTGTATCCCTCTGACCTTCGTATTGACGATCAAACACAGAAAATTCATCGGAATGAAATACAAAAGGCTCAATTCCGACTCAAGTACAAGAAGACTGGCTCTTCTTACTGTCTATGTTCTCAACCATTCCTGTGACACTAGTTATAGATTCCGATGCTTCACTTCAGGTTCGCTGTATCCAGCTGACCTTCCTATTGACGATGAAGCACAGAAATTGCATGAAAATTAAATGCAAAAGGCACAATGCCGACTCAAGTACAAGAAGACTGACTCTTCTTACTGTCTATGATTTGAACCATTCCTGTGACACCAGTTATAGGTTCCCATGCTTCACTTCAGTTTTACTGCATCCCTCTGACCTTCTTATTGACGATGAAACACAGAAAATTGCATCGGAATTAAACACAAAAGGCACAATGCCGACTTAAGTACAAGAAAACTAACTCCTCTTACTGTCTATGTTTTGAACCATACCTGTGACACTAGTTATTGATTCCGATGCTTCACCTCAGGTTTACTGTATCCCTCTGAGCTTCTTATTGACGAAGAAACACAGAAATTAAATCTTATTTAAATACAAAAGGCACAATGGCGACTTAAGTACAAGACAAATGCCTCTTCTTACTGTCTATGCTTTGAACCACTCCTGTGAGATTTGTTATAGATTCCGAAGCTTCACTTCAGGTTTACTGTATCCCTCTGACCTTCTTATTGACGATGAAACACAGAAATTGCATCGGAATTAAATACAAAAGCCACAATGCCGACTCAAGTACAAGACGACTGGCTCCTCTTACTGTCTATGTTTTGAACCGTTTCTGTGACACGAGTTATAGATTCCGATGCTTCACTTCAGGTTTACGGTATCCCTCTGACCTTCTTAATGACGAAGAAACACAGATATTGCATCGGAATCAAATACAAAAGGCACAATGCCGACTTAAGTACAAGGAGACTGACTCTTCTTACTGTCAATGTTTTCTACCATTCCGGTGACATTAGTTATAGATTCCGATGATTTACCTCAGGTAACTGTATCCAGCTGACCTTCTTATTGACGATGAAACACAGAAATTGCTTCGGAATCATATATGAAAGGCACAATGCCGACTTAAGTACAAGAAGACTGACTCTTCTTACTGTCTATGTTTTGAAACATTCCTGTGATACTATTTATAGATTCCGATGCTTCACTTCAGGTTTACTGTATCCCCCTGACCTTATTATTGACGATGAAACTCATAAATTGCATCTTAATTAAATACAAAAGGCACAATGCCGACTTCAGTACAAGAACACTAACTCTTCTTACAGTCTATGGTTTGAACCATTCCTGTGACACTAGTTATAGATTCCAATGCTTCACTTCAGGTTTACTGTATCCCTCGGACCTTCTTATTGACGATCAAAAACAGAAAATTCATCGGAATTAAATACAAAAGGCGCAATGCCGACGTCAGTACAAAAACACTGACTCTTCTTACTGTCTATGTTTTGAACCATTCCTGTGACACTAGTTATAGATTCCGATGCTTCACTTCAGGTTTACTGTATCCCTCTGACCTTCGTATTGACGATGAAAAACAGAAATTGCATCGGAATTAAATACAAAAGGCACAATGCCGACTTAAGTACAAAAAGAGTGTCTCTTCTTACTGTCTATGTTTTGAACCATTCCTGTGACACTAGTTATAGATTCCGATGCTTCACTTCAGTTTTACTGTATCCCTGTGAGCGTCTTATTGACGATGAAACACAGAAATTGCATCGGAATTAAATACAAAAGGCACAATGCCGACTTAAGTAGAGAAGACTGACTCTTCTTACTGTCAATGCCTTGAACCATTCCTGTGACACTAGTTATAGATTCCGATGCTTCACTTCAGGATTACTGTATCCCTCTGACCTTCTTATTGACGATGAAACACAGAAATTGCATCGGAATTAAATACAAAAGGCACAATGCCGGCTTAAGTACAAGAAAACTAACTCTTCTTACTGTCTATGTTTTGAACCATACCTGTGACACTAGTTATTGATTTCGATGCTTCACTTCAGGTTTACTGTATGCCTTTGAGCTTCTTATTGACGTTGAAACACAGAAATTGCATCTTAATTAAATACAAAAGGCACAATGCCGACTTAAGTACAAAAAGACTGACTCTTCTTACTGTCTAAGTTTTGAACCATTCCTGTGACACTACTTATGGATTCCGATGCTTCACTTCAGGTTTACTGTATCCCTCTGACCTTCGTATTGACGATGAGACATAGGAATTGCATCGGAATTAAATACATAAAATCACAATGCCGACTTAAGTACAAGAAAACTAACTCTTCGAACTGGCTATGATTTGAACCATACCTGTGACACTACCTATTGATTCCGATGTTTCACTTCAGGTTTACTGTATCCCTCTGACCTATCTATTAACGATGAAACACAGAAATTGCATCCTAATTAAATACAAAACGCACAATGCTGACTCAAGTACAAGAAGACTGGCTCTTCTTACTGTTTATATTTTGAACCATTTCTGTGACACTAGTTATAGATTCCGATGCTTCACTTCAGTTTTACTGTATCCCTCTGACATTCGTAATGACGAAGAAACACAGATATTGCATCGTAATTAAATACAAAAGGCACAATGTCGACTTAAGTACAAGAAGACTGACCCTTCTTACTGTCTATATTTTGAACCATTCCTGTGACACTAGTTATAGATTCCGATGCTTCACTTCAGGTTTACTGTATCCCTCTGACCTTCTTATTGACGATGAAACACGTAAATTGCATCGGAATTAAATACAAAAGGCACAATGCCGACTAAAGTACTAGAAGAATGGGTCTTCTTACTGTCTATGTTTTGAACCATTCCTGTGACACTAGTTACAGATTCCGATGCTTCACTTCAGGTTTACTGTATCCCTCTGACCTTCTTATTGACGATGAAACACAGAAATTGCAGCCTAATTAAATACAAAAGGCACAATGCCGACTCAAGTACAAGAAGACTGGCTCTTCTTACTGTCTATGTTTTGAACCGTTCTACTGTATCCCTCTGACCTTCGTAATGACGATGAAACACAGATATTGCAACGGAATTAAATACAAGAGGCACAATGCCGACTTAAGTACAAGAAGACAGACCCTTCTTACTGTCTATGTTTTGAACCATTCCTGTGACACTAGTTATAGATTCCGACGCTTCACTTCAGGTTTACTGTATCCAACTGACATTCTAATTGACGATGAAACACAGAAATTGCATCGGAATTAAATACAAAAGGCACAATCCCGACTCAAGTACAAGAAGACTGGCTCTTCTTACTGTCTATGTTGGGAACCATTTCTGTGACACTAGTTATAGATTCCGATGCTTCACTTCTGGTTTACTGTATCCCTCTGACCTTCTTATTGACGAAGAAACACAGATATTGCATCGGAATTAAATACAAAAGGCACAATGCCGACTTAAGTTCAAGAAGACTGACCCTTCTTACTGTCTAAGATTTGAACCTTTCCTGTGACACTAGTTATAGATACCGATGCTTCACTTCAGGTTTACTGTATCCCTCTGACCTTCGTATTGACGATGCAACACAGAAATTGCATCGGAATTAAATACAAATGGCACAATGCCGATCTAAGTACAAGATAACTGACTCTTCCTATTGTTTATGCTTTGAACCATTCCTGTGACACTAGCTATAGATTCCGATGCTTCACTTCAGGTTTACTGTATCCCTGTGACCTTCTTATTGACGATGAATCACAGAAATTGCATCGGAATTAAATACAAATGGCCCAATGCCGACTTAAGTACAAGAAAACTGACTCTTCTTACTGTCTATGTTTGAACCATTCCTGTGACCCGAGTTATAGATTCCGATGCTTCACTTCAGGTTTACTGTATCCCTCTAACCTTCTTAATGACGTAGAAACACAGATATTGCATCGGAATTAAATACAAAAGGAACAATGCCGACTTAAGTACAAAAAGACTGACTCTTCTTACTTTCAATGTTTTCTACCATTCCCGTCACAGTAGTTATAGATTCTGATGATTCACTTCAGGTAACTGTATCCAGCTGACCTTCTTATTGACGATGAAACACAGAAATTGCATCGGAATTAAAAACGAAAGGCACAATGCCGACTTAAGTACAAGAAGACTGACTCTTCTTACTCTCTATGTTTTGAACCATTCCTGTGACACTACATATAGATTCCGATGCATCAGTTCAGGTTTACTGTATCCCTCTGACCTTATTATTGACCATGAAACACATAAATTGCACCTTAATTAAATACAAAAGGCATAATGCCGACTTCAGTACAAGAACACTGACTCTTCTTACTGTCTATGGTTTGAACCATTCCTGTGATACTAGTTATAGATTCCATTGCTTCACTTCGGGTTTGCTGTATCCCTCGGACCTTCTTATTGACGATCAAACACAGAAATTGCATCGGAATTATATACAAAAGGCACAATGCCGACTTAAGTAGAAGGAGACTGACTCTTCTTACTGTCAATGTTTTGAGCCATTCCTGTGACACTAGTTATAGATTCCGTTGCTTCACTTCAGGTTTACTGTATCCCTCTGACCTTCGTATTGACGATCAAACACAGAAAATTCATCGGAATGAAATACAAAAGGCTCAATTCCGACTCAAGTACAAGAAGACTGGCTCTTCTTACTGTCTATGTTCTCAACCATTCCTGTGACACTAGTTATAGATTCCGATGCTTCACTTCAGGTTCGCTGTATCCAGCTGACCTTCCTATTGACGATGAAGCACAGAAATTGCATGAAAATTAAATGCAAAAGGCACAATGCCGACTCAAGTACAAGAAGACTGACTCTTCTTACTGTCTATGATTTGAACCATTCCTGTGACACCAGTTATAGGTTCCCATGCTTCACTTCAGTTTTACTGCATCCCTCTGACCTTCTTATTGACGATGAAACACAGAAAATTGCATCGGAATTAAACACAAAAGGCACAATGCCGACTTAAGTACAAGAAAACTAACTCCTCTTACTGTCTATGTTTTGAACCATACCTGTGACACTAGTTATTGATTCCGATGCTTCACCTCAGGTTTACTGTATCCCTCTGAGCTTCTTATTGACGAAGAAACACAGAAATTAAATCTTATTTAAATACAAAAGGCACAATGGCGACTTAAGTACAAGACAAATGCCTCTTCTTACTGTCTATGCTTTGAACCACTCCTGTGAGATTTGTTATAGATTCCGAAGCTTCACTTCAGGTTTACTGTATCCCTCTGACCTTCTTATTGACGATGAAACACAGAAATTGCATCGGAATTAAATACAAAAGCCACAATGCCGACTCAAGTACAAGACGACTGGCTCCTCTTACTGTCTATGTTTTGAACCATTTCTGTGACACGAGTTATAGATTCCGATGCTTCACTTCAGGTTTACGGTATCCCTCTGACCTTCTTAATGACGAAGAAACACAGATATTGCATCGGAATCAAATACAAAAGGCACAATGCCGACTTAAGTACAAGGAGACTGACTCTTCTTACTGTCAATGTTTTCTACCATTCCGGTGACATTAGTTATAGATTCCGATGATTTACCTCAGGTAACTGTATCCAGCTGACCTTCTTATTGACGATGAAACACAGAAATTGCTTCGGAATCATATATGAAAGGCACAATGCCGACTTAAGTAGAAGAAGACTGACTCTTCTTACTGTCTATGTTTTGAAACATTCCTGTGATACTATTTATAGATTCCGATGCTTCACTTCAGGTTTACTGTATCCCCCTGACCTTATTATTGACGATGAAACTCATAAATTGCATCTTAATTAAATACAAAAGGCACAATGCCGACTTCAGTACAAGAACACTAACTCTTCTTACAGTCTATGGTTTGAACCATTCCTGTGACACTAGTTATAGATTCCAATTCTTCACTTCAGGTTTACTGTATCCCTCGGACCTTCTTATTGACGATCAAAAACAGAAAATTCATCGGAATTAAATACAAAAGGCGCAATGCCGACGTCAGTACAAAAACACTGACTCTTCTTACTGTCTATGTTTTGAACCATTCCTGTGACACTAGTTATAGATTCCGATGCTTCACTTCAGGTTTACTGTATCCCTCTGACCTTCGTATTGACGATGAAAAACAGAAATTGCATCGGAATTAAATACAAAAGGCACAATGCCGACTTAAGTACAAAAAGAGTGTCTCTTCTTACTGTCTATGTTTTGAACCATTCCTGTGACACTAGTTATAGATTCCGATGCTTCACTTCAGTTTTACTGTATCCCTGTGAGCGTCTTATTGACGATGAAACACAGAAATTGCATCGGAATTAAATACAAAAGGCACAATGCCGACTTAAGTAGAGAAGACTGACTCTTCTTACTGTCAATGCCTTGAACCATTCCTGTGACACTAGTTATAGATTCCGATGCTTCACTTCAGGATTACTGTATCCCTCTGACCTTCTTATTGACGATGAAACACAGAAATTGCATCGGAATTAAATACAAAAGGCACAATGCCGGCTTAAGTACAAGAAAACTAACTCTTCTTACTGTCTATGTTTTGAACCATACCTGTGACACTAGTTATTGATTTCGATGCTTCACTTCAGGTTTACTGTATGCCTTTGAGCTTCTTATTGACGTTGAAACACAGAAATTGCATCTTAATTAAATACAAAAGGCACAATGCCGACTTAAGTACAAAAAGACTGACTCTTCTTACTGTCTAAGTTTTGAACCATTCCTGTGACACTACTTATGGATTCCGATGCTTCACTTCAGGTTTACTGTATCCCTCTGACCTTCGTATTGACGATGAGACATAGGAATTGCATCGGAATTAAATACATAAAATCACAATGCCGACTTAAGTACAAGAAAACTAACTCTTCGAACTGGCTATGATTTGAACCATACCTGTGACACTACCTATTGATTCCGATGTTTCACTTCAGGTTTACTGTATCCCTCTGACCTATCTATTAACGATGAAACACAGAAATTGCATCCTAATTAAATACAAAACGCACAATGCTGACTCAAGTACAAGAAGACTGGCTCTTCTTACTGTTTATATTTTGAACCATTTCTGTGACACTAGTTATAGATTCCGATGCTTCACTTCAGTTTTACTGTATCCCTCTGACATTCGTAATGACGAAGAAACACAGATATTGCATCGTAATTAAATACAAAAGGCACAATGTCGACTTAAGTACAAGAAGACTGACCCTTCTTACTGTCTATGTTTTGAACCATTTCTGTGACACTAGTTATAGATTCCGATGCTTCACTTCAGGTTTAGTGTATCCCTCTGACCTTCGTATTGACGATGAAACACAGAAATTGCATCGGAATTAAATACAAATGTCACAATGCCGACTTAAGTACAAAAAGACTGACTCTTTTTACTGTCTATGTTTTGAACCATACCTGTGACACTAGTTATTGATTTCGATGCTTCACTTCAGGTTTACTGTATGCCTTTGAACTTCTTATTGACGTTGAAACACAGAAATTGCATCTTAATTAAATACAAAATGCACAATGGCGACTTAAGTACAAGAAGGTAGACTCTTCTTACTGTCTATATTTTTGAACAATTCCTGTGACACTAGTTATAGATTCCGATGCTTCACTTCAGGTTTACTGTATCCTTCTGACCTTATTATTGACGATGAAACACAGAAATTAAATCTTAATTAAATACAAAAGGCACAATGCCGACTTAAGTACAAAAAGACTGACTCTTCTTACTGTCTATGTTTTGAACCATTCCTGTGACACTAGTTATGGATTCCGATGCTTCACTTCAGGTTTACTGTATCCCTCTGACCTTCGTATTGACGATGAAACATAGGAATTGCATCGGAATTAAATACATAAGGCACAATGCCGACTTAAGTACAAGAAAACTAACTCTTCGAACTGGCTATGATTTGAACCATACCTGTGACACTACCTATTGATTCCGATGTTTCACTTCAGGTTTACTGTATCCCTCTGACCTTCCTATTAACGATGAAACACAGAAATTGCATCCTAATTAAATACAAAAGGCACAATGCTGACTCAAGTACAAGAAGACTGGCTCTTCTTACTGTCTATGTTTTGAACCATTTCTGTGACACTAGTTATAGATTCCGATGCTTCACTTCAGTTTTACTGTATCCCTCTGACATTCGTAATGACGAAGAAACACAGATATTGCATCGTAATTAAATACAAAAGGCACAATGTCGACTTAAGTACAAGAAGACTGACCCTTCTTACTGTCTATGTTTTGAACCATTTCTGCGACACTAGTTATAGATTCCGATGCTTCACTTCAGGTTTACTGTATACCTGTGACCTCCTTATTGACGATGAAACACAGAAATTGCATCGGACTTGAATACAAAAGGCACAATGCCGACTTATGTACAAGAAAACTGACTCTTCTTACTGTCTATGTTTTGAACCATTCCTGTGACACTAGTTATAGATTCCGATGCTTCACTTCAGGTTTACTGTATCCCTCTGACCTTCTTATTCACGATGAAACACGTAAATTGCATCGGAATTAAATACAAAAGGCACAATGTCGACTTAAGTACAAGAAGAATGGGTCTTCTAACTGTCTATGCTTTGAACCATTCCTGTGACACTAGTTATAGATTCCGATGCTTCATTTCAGGTTTACTGTATCCCTCTAACCTTCTTAATGACGTAGAAACACAGATATTGCATCGGAATTAAATACAAAAGGAACAATGCCGACTTAAGTACAAAAAGACTGACTCTTCTTACTTTCAATGTTTTCTACCATTCCCGTCACAGTAGTTATAGATTCCGATGATTTACTTCAGGTAACTGTATCCAGCTGACCTTCTTATTGACGATGAAACACAGAAATTGCATCGGAATTAAAAACGAAAGGCACAATGCCGACTTAAGTACAAGAAGACTGACTCTTCTTACTCTCTATGTTTTGAACCATTCCTGTGACACTACATATAGATTCCGATGCATCAGTTCAGGTTTACTGTATCCCTCTGACCTTATTATTGACCATGAAACACATAAATTGCACCTTAATTAAATACAAAAGGCATAATGCCGACTTCAGTACAAGAACACTGACTCTTCTTACTGTCTATGGTTTGAACCATTCCTGTGATACTAGTTATAGATTCCATTGCTTCACTTCGGGTTTGCCGTATCCCTCGGACCTTCTTATTGACGATCAAACACAGAAATTGCATCGGAATTATATACAAAAGGCACAATGCCGACTTAAGTAGAAGGAGACTGACTCTTCTTACTGTCAATGTTTGAGCCATTCCTGTGACACTAGTTATAGATTCCGTTGCTTCACTTCAGGTTTACTGTATCCCTCTGACCTTCGTATTGACGATCAAACACAGAAAATTCATCGGAATGAAATACAAAAAGGGCTCAATTCCGACTCAAGTACAAGAAGACTGGCTCTTCTTACTGTCTATGTTCTCAACCATTCCTGTGACACTAGTTATAGATTTCGATGCTTCACTTCAGGTTCGCTGTATCCAGCTGACCTTCCTATTGACGATGAAGCACAGAAATTGCATGAAAATTAAATACAAAAGGCACAATGCCGACTCAAGTACAAGAAGACTGACTCTTCTTACTGTCTATGATTTGAACCATTCCTGTGACACCAGTTATAGGTTCCCATGCTTCACTTCAGTTTTACTGCATCCCTCTGACCTTCTTATTGACGATGAAACACAGAAAATTGCATCGGAATTAAACACAAAAGGCACAATGCCGACTTAAGTACAAGAAAACTAACTCCTCTTACTGTCTATGTTTTGAACCATACCTGTGACACTAGTTATTGATTCCGATGCTTCACCTCAGGTTTACTGTATCCCTCTGAGCTTCTTATTGACGAAGAAACACAGAAATTAAATCTTATTTAAATACAAAAGGCACAATGGCGACTTAAGTACAAGACGAATGCCTCTTCTTACTGTCTATTCTTTGAACCACTCCTGTGACATTTGTTATAGATTCCGAAGCTTCACTTCAGGTTTACTGTATCCCTCTGACCTTCTTATTGACGATGAAACACAGAAATTGCATCGGAATTAAATACAAAAGCCACAATGCCGACTCAAGTACAAGACGACTGGCTCCTCTTACTGTCTATGTTTTGAACCATTTCTGTGACACGAGTTATAGATTCCGATGCTTCACTTCAGGTTTACTGTATCCCTCTGACCTTCTTAATGACGAAGAAACACAGATATTGCATCGGAATTAAATACAAAAGGCACAATGCCGACTTAAGTACAAGGAGACTGACTCTTCTTACTGTCAATGTTTTCTACCATTCCGGTGACATTAGTTATAGATTCCGATGATTTACCTCAGGTAACTGTATCCAGCTGACCTTCTTATTGACGATGAAACACAGAAATTGCTTCGGAATCATATATGAAAGGCACAATGCCGACTTAAGTACAAGAAGACTGACTCTTCTTACTGTCTATGTTTTGAAACATTCCTGTGATACTATTTATAGATTCCGATGCTTCACTTCAGGTTTACTGTATCCCCCTGACCTTATTATTGACGATGAAACTCATAAATTGCATCTTAATTAAATACAAAAGGCACAATGCCGACTTCAGTACAAGAACACTAACTCTTCTTACAGTCTATGGTTTGAACCATTCCTGTGACACTAGTTATAGATTCCAATGCTTCACTTCAGGTTTACTGTATCCCTCGGACCTTCTTATTGACGATCAAAAACAGAAAATTCATCGGAATTAAATACAAAAGGCGCAATGCCGACGTCAGTACAAAAACACTGACTCTTCTTACTGTCTATGTTTTGAACCATTCCTGTGACACTAGTTATAGATTCCGATGCTTCACTTCAGGTTTACTGTATCCCTCTGACCTTCGTATTGACGATGAAAAACAGAAATTGCATCGGAATTAAATACAAAAGGCACAATGCCGACTTAAGTACAAAAAGAGTGTCTCTTCTTACTGTCTATGTTTTGAACCATTCCTGTGACACTAGTTATAGATTCCGATGCTTCACTTCAGTTTTACTGTATCCCTGTGAGCGTCTTATTGACGATGAAACACAGAAATTGCATCGGAATTAAATACAAAAGGCACAATGCCGACTTAAGTAGAGAAGACTGACTCTTCTTACTGTCAATGCCTTGAACCATTCCTGTGACACTAGTTATAGATTCCGATGCTTCACTTCAGGATTACTGTATCCCTCTGACCTTCTTATTGACGATGAAACACAGAAATTGCATCGGAATTAAATACAAAAGGCACAATGCCGGCTTAAGTACAAGAAAACTAACTCTTCTTACTGTCTATGATTTGAACCATACCTGTGACACTAGTTATTGATTTCGATGCTTCACTTCAGGTTTACTGTATGCCTTTGAGCTTCTTATTGACGTTGAAACACAGAAATTGCATCTTAATTAAATACAAAAGGCACAATGCCGACTTAAGTACAAAAAGACTGACTCTTCTTACTGTCTATGTTTTGAACCATTCCTGTGACACTAGTTATGGATTCCGATGCTTCACTTCAGGTTTACTGTATCCCTCTGACCTTCGTATTGACGATGAAACATAGGAATTGCATCGGAATTAAATAGATAAGGCACAATGCCGACTTAAGTACAAGAAAACTAACTCTTCGAACTGGCTATGATTTGAACCATACCTGTGACACTACCTATTGATTCCGATGTTTCACTTCAGGTTTACTGTATCCCTCTGACCTTCCTATTAACGATGAAACACAGAAATTGCATCCTAATTAAATACAAAAGGCACAATGCTGACTCAAGTACAAGAAGAGTGGCTCTTCTTACTGTCTATGTTTTGATCCATTTCTGTGACACTAGTTATAGATTCCGATGCTTCACTTCAGTTTTACTGTATCCCTCTGACATTCGTAATGACGAAGAAACACAGATATTGCATCGTAATTAAATACAAAAGGCACAATGTCGACTTAAGTACAAGAAGACTGACCCTTCTTACTGTCTATGTTTTGAACCATTTCTGTGACACTAGTTATAGATTCCGATGCTTCACTTCAGGTTTACTGTATTCCTGTGACCTCCTTATTGACGATGAAACACAGAAATTGCATCGGACTTAAATACTAAAGGCACAATGCCGACTTATGTACAAGAAAACTGACTCTTCTTACTGTCTATGTTTGAACCATTCCTGTGACACTAGTTATAGATTCCGATGCTTCACTTCAGGTTTACTGTATCCCTCTGACCTTCTTATTCACGATGAAACACGTAAATTGCATCGGAATTAAATACAAAAGGCACAATGCCGACTTAAGTACAAGAAGAATGGGTCTTCTAACTGTCTATGCTTTGAACCATTCCTGTGACACTAGTTATAGATTTCGATGCTTCACTTCAGGTTTACTGTATCCCTCTGACCTTCCTATTGACGATGAAACACAGAAATTGCATCCTAATTAAATACAAAAGGCACAATGCCGACTCAAGTACAAGAAGACTGGCTCTTCTTACTGTTTATGATTTAAACCATTTCTGTGACACTAGTTATAGATTCCGATGCTTCACTTCAGGTTTACTGTATCCCTCTGACCTTATTATTGACGATGAAACATAAATTGCATCTTAATTAAATACAAAAGGCACAATGCCGACTTCAGTACAGGAACACTGACTCTTCTTACTGTCTATGGTTTGAACCATTCCTGTGACACTAGTTATAGATTCCGATGCTTCACTTCAGGTTTAATGTATCCCTCTGACCTTCCTATAGACGATGGAACACAGAAATAGCATCTTAATTAAATACAAAAGGCACAATGCCGACTTCAGTACAAGAACACTAACTCATCTTACTGTCTATGGTTGAACCATTCCTGTGACACTAGTTATAGATTCCGATACCTCACTTCAGGTTTACTGTATCCCTGTGACCTTCTTATTGACGATAAAACACAGAAATTGCATCGGAATTAAATACAAAAGGCACAATGGTGACTTATGTACAAAAAAACTGACTCTTCCTACTGCCTATGTTTTGAACCATTCCTGTGACACTAGTTATGGATTCCGATGCTTTACTTCAGGTTTACTGTATCCGTCTGACGCTCTTATTGACGATGAAACACAGAAGTTGCATCCGAATTAAATACAAAAGGCACAATGTCGACCCAAGTACAAGAAGACTGGCTCTTCTTACTGTCTATGTTTTGAACCATTCCTGTGACACTAGTTATAGATTCCGATGCTTCACTTCAGGGTTACTGTGTCCCTCTGACCTTCTTATTGACGAAGAAACACATAAATAGCATCGGAATTGAATACAAAAGGCACAATGCCGACACGAGTACAAGAAGACTTGCTCTTCTTACTGACTATGTTTTAAACCATTTCTGTGACACTAGTTATAGATTCCGATGCTTCCATTCAGTCTTACTGTATCCCTCAGACCTTCTTATTGACGAAGAAACATAGAAATTGCATCGTAATTATATTCAAAAGGCCCAATGCCGACTTAAGTACAAGTAAACTGACTCTTTTTACTGTCTAGGTTTTAATCATTCCTTTGACACTAGTTATAGATTTCTATGCTTCACTTCAGGTTTTACTGTATCCCTGTGACCTTCTTATTGACGATGAAACACAGAAATTGCATCGGAATTAAATACAAAAGGCACAATGGCGACTTATGTACAAGAAAACTGACTCTTCTTACTGTTTATGCTTTGAACCATTCCTGTGACACTAGTTATAGATTCCGATGCTTCACTTCGGGTTTACTGTATCCCTCTGACCTTCTTATTGACGATGAAACACAAATATTGCATCCTAATTAAATACAAAAGGCACAATGCCGACACAAGTACAAGAAGGCTGGCTCTTCTTGCTAACTATGTTTTAAACCATTTCTGTGACACTAGTTATAGCTTCCGATGCTTCTCTTCAGGTTTACTGTATCCCTCAGACCTTCTTATTGACGAAGAAACACAGAAATTGCATCGTAATTATATTCAAAAGGCCCAATGCCGACTTAAGTACAAGAAAACTGACTCTTCTTACCGTCTATGTTTTTAACCATTCCTTTGACACTAGTTCACTCCGGGTTTACTGTATCGCTCTGACCTTCTTATTAACAATGAAACACGTAAATTGCATCGGATTTAAATACAAAAGGCACAACGCCGACTTAAGTACAAGAAGGATGGGTCTTCTTACTATCTATGTTTTTGAACCATTCCTGTGACACTAGTTATAGATTCCGATGCTTCACTTCAGGTTTACTGTATCCCTTTCACCTTCCTGTTGACGATGAAACACAGAAACTGCATCGGAATTAAATACAAAAGGCACAATGGCGACTTATGTACAAGAAAACTGACTCTTCTTACTGTTTATGCTTTGAACCATTCCTGTGATACTAGTTATAGATTCCGATGCTTCACTTCGGGTTTACTGTATCGCTCTGATCTTCTTATTGACGATGAAACACGTAAACTGCATCGGATTTAAATACAAAAGGCACAATGCCGACTTAAGTACAAGAAGGATGGGTCTTCTTACTATCTATGCTTTGAACCATTCCTGTGACACTAGTTATAGATTCCGATGCTTCACTTCAGGTTTACTGTATCCCTTTCACCTTCCTGTTGACGATGAAACACAGAAACTGCATCTTAATTAAATACAAAAGGCACAAAGCCGACTTAAGTACAAGAAGATTGGCTCTTCTTACTGTCTATGTTTTGAAACATTCCTGTGATACTAGTTATAGATTCCGATGCTTCATTTCAGGTTTACTGTATCCCACTGACCTTATTATTGACGATGAAACACAGAAATTAAATCTTAAATAAATACAAAAGGCACAATGCCGAAATAAGTACAAGAAGACTGACTCTTCCTACTGTCTATGTTTTTAACCATTCCTGTGACACTAGTTATAGATTCCGATGCTTCACTTCAGGTTTACTGTATCCCTCTAACGCTCTTGTTGACGATGAAACACAGAAGTTACATCCCAATTAAATACAAAAGGCACAATTCCGACCCAAGTACAAGAAGACTGGCTCTTCTTACTGTCTATGTTTTGAACCATTCCTGTGACACTAGTTATAGATTCCGATGCTTCACTTCGGGTTTACTGTATCCCTCTGACCATCTCATTGACGATGAAACACGTAAATTGCATCGGAATTAAATACAAAAGTCACAATGCCGTCACAAGTACAAGAAGACTGGCTCTTCTTACTGACTATGTTTTAAACCATTTCTGTGACACTAGTTATAGATTCCGATGCTTCCCTTCAGGTTTACTGTATCCCTCAGACCTTCTTATTGACGAAGAAACACGGAAATTGCATCGTAATTATATTCAAAAGGCCCAATGCCGACTTAAGTACCAGAAAATTGACTCTTCTTACTGTCTATGTTTTTAACCTTTCCTTTGACACTAGTTATAGATTCCGATACTTCACTTCAGATTTACTGTTTCCCTGTGACCTTCTTAGTGACGATGAAAAACAGAAATTGCATCGGAATTAAATATAAAAGGCACAATGCCGACTTATGTACAAGAAAACTGACTCTTCTTACTGTCTATGATTTGAACCATTCCTGTGACACTAGTTATTGATTCCGATGCTTCACTTCGGGTTTACTGTATCCCTCTGACCTTCTTACTGACGATGAAACACGTAAATTGCATCGGAATTAAATGCAAAAGGCACAATGCCGACTTAAGTACAAGAAGAATGGGTCTTCTTACTGTCTATATTTTGAACCATTCCTGTGACACTAGTTATAGATTCCGATGCTTCACTTCAGGTTTACTGTATCCCTCTGACCTTGTTATTGACGATGAAACACAGAAATTGCATCCTAATTAAATACAAAAGGCACAATGCCGACTCAAGTCCAAGAAGACTGGCACTTCTTACTGTTTATGTTTTGAACCATTTCTGTGACACTAGTTACAGATTCCGATGCTTCACTTCAGTTTTACTGTATCCCTCTGACCTTCTTATTGACGATGAAACACAGAAATTGCATCGGAATTATATACAAAAGGCAAAATGCCGATTTAAGTACAAGAAGACCGACTCTTCTTACTGTCTATGTTTTGAACCATTCCTGTGACACTAGTTATAGATTCCGATGCTTCACTTCAGGTTTCCTGTATCCCTTTCACCTTCCTATTGACGATGAAACACAGAAATTGCATCTTAATGAAATACAAAAGGCACAATGCCGACTTAAGTACAAGAAGATTGACTCTTCTTACTGTCTATGATTTGAAACATTCCTGTGACACTAGTTATAGATTCCGATGCTTCACTTCAGGTTTACTGTATCCCTCTGACCTTATTACTGACGATGAAACACAGAAATTAAATCTTGATTAAATACAAAAGGCACAATGCCGAAATAAGTACAAGAAGACTGACTCTTCCTATTGTCTATGTTTTGAACCATTCCTGTGACACTAGTTATAGATTCCGATGCTTCCCTTCAGGGTAAGTGTATCTCTCAGACCTTCTTATTGACGAAGAAACAAAGAAATTGCATCGTAATTATATTCAAAAGGCCCAATGCCGACTTAAGTACAAGAACACTGGCTCTTCGTACTGTCTATGTTTTGAACCATTCCTGTGACACTAGTTATAGATTCCGATGCTTCACTTCAGGTTTACTGTATCCCTCTGACCTTCTTATTGACGATGTAACACAGAAATTGCATCGGAATTAAATACAAAAGGCACAATGCCGCCTCAAGTACAAGAAGACTGGCTCTTCTTACTGACTATGTTTTGAACCATTTCTGTGACACTAGTTATAGATTCCAATGCTTAACTTCAGGTTTACTGTATCCCTCTGACCATCTTATTGACGAAGAAACACAGATATTGCATCGGATTAAATACAAAAGGCACAATGCCGACACAAGTACAAGAAGACTGGTTCTTCTTAATGACTGTGTTTTAAACCATTTCTGTGACACTAGTTATAGATTCCGATGCTTCCCTTCAGGTTTACTGTATCCCTCAGACCTTCTAATTGACGAAGAAACACAGAAATTGCATCGTAATTATATCCAAAAGGCCCAATGCCAACTTAAGTACAAGAAAACTGACTCTTCTTACTGTCTATGTTTTTAACCATTCCTTTGACACTAGTGATAGATTCCGATACTTCACTTCAGGTTTACTGTATCCCTGTGACCTTCCTATTGACGATGAAACACAGAACTTGCATCTTAATTAAATACAAAAGGCACAATGCCGACATAAGTACAAGAAGATTGACTCTTCTTACTGTCTATGATTTGAAACATTCCTGTGACACTAGTTATAGATTCCGATGCTTCACTTCAGGTATACTGTATCCCTCTGACCTTGGTATTGACGAAGAAACACAGATATTGCATCGGAATTAAATACAAAAGGCACAATGCCGACTTATGTACAAGAAAACTGACTCTTCTTACTGTCTATGTTTTGAACCATTCCTGTGACACTAGTTATAGATTCCGATGCTTCACTCCGGGTTTACTGTATCCCTCTGACCTTCTTATTGACGATGAAACACGTAAACTGCATCGGATTTAAATACAAAAGGCACAATGCCGACTTAAGTACAAGAAGGATGGGTCTTCTTACTATCTATGCTTTGAACCATTCCTGTGACACTAGTTATAGATTCCGATGCTTCACTTCAGGTTTACTGTATCCCTTTCACCTTCCTGTTGACGATGAAACACAGAAACTGCATCTTAATTAAATACAAAAGGCACAAAGCCGACTTAAGTACAAGAAGATTGGCTCTTCTTACTGTCTATGTTTTGAAACATTCCTGTGATACTAGTTATAGATTCCGATGCTTCATTTCAGGTTTACTGTATCCCACTGACCTTATTATTGACGATGAAACACAGAAATTAAATCTTAAATAAATACAAAAGGCACAATGCCGAAATAAGTACAAGAAGACTGACTCTTCCTACTGTCTATGTTTTTAACCATTCCTGTGACACTAGTTATAGATTCCGATGCTTCACTTCAGGTTTACTGTATCCCTCTAACGCTCTTGTTGACGATGAAACACAGAAGTTACATCCCAATTAAATACAAAAGGCACAATTCCGACCCAAGTACAAGAAGACTGGCTCTTCTTACTGTCTATGTTTTGAACCATTCCTGTGACACTAGTTATAGATTCCGATGCTTCACTTCGGGTTTACTGTATCCCTCTGACCATCTCATTGACGATGAAACACGTAAATTGCATCGGAATTAAATACAAAAGTCACAATGCCGTCACAAGTACAAGAAGACTGGCTCTTCTTACTGACTATGTTTTAAACCATTTCTGTGACACTAGTTATAGATTCCGATGCTTCCCTTCAGGTTTACTGTATCCCTCAGACCTTCTTATTGACGAAGAAACACGGAAATTGCATCGTAATTATATTCAAAAGGCCCAATGCCGACTTAAGTACCAGAAAATTGACTCTTCTTACTGTCTATGTTTTTAAACTTTCCTTTGACACTAGTTATAGATTCCGATACTTCACTTCAGATTTACTGTTTCCCTGTGACCTTCTTAGTGACGATGAAAAACAGAAATTGCATCGGAATTAAATATAAAAGGCACAATGCCGACTTATGTACAAGAAAACTGACTCTTCTTACTGTCTATGATTTGAACCATTCCTGTGACACTAGTTATTGATTCCGATGCTTCACTTCGGGTTTACTGTATCCCTCTGACCTTCTTACTGACGATGAAACACGTAAATTGCATCGGAATTAAATGCAAAAGGCACAATGCCGACTTAAGTACAAGAAGAATGGGTCTTCTTACTGTCTATATTTTGAACCATTCCTGTGACACTAGTTATAGATTCCGATGCTTCACTTCAGGTTTACTGTATCCCTCTGACCTTGTTATTGACGATGAAACACAGAAATTGCATCCTAATTAAATACAAAAGGCACAATGCCGACTCAAGTACAAGAAGACTGGCACTTCTTACTGTTTATGTTTTGAACCATTTCTGTGACACTAGTTACAGATTCCGATGCTTCACTTCAGTTTTACTGTATCCCTCTGACCTTCTTATTGACGATGAAACACAGAAATTGCATCGGAATTATATACAAAAGGCAAAATGCCGATTTAAGTACAAGAAGACCGACTCTTCTTACTGTCTATGTTCTGAACCATTCCTGTGACACTAGTTATAGATTCCGATGCTTCACTTCAGGTTTCCTGTATCCCTTTCACCTTCCTATTGACGATGAAACACAGAAATTGCATCTTAATGAAATACAAAAGGCACAATGCCGACTTAAGTACAAGAAGATTGACTCTTCTTACTGTCTATGATTTGAAACATTCCTGTGACACTAGTTATAGATTCCGATGCTTCACTTCAGGTTTACTGTATCCCTCTGACCTTATTACTGACGATGAAACACAGAAATTAAATCTTGATTAAATACAAAAGGCACAATGCCGAAATAAGTACAAGAAGACTGACTCTTCCTATTGTCTATGTTTTGAACCATTCCTGTGACACTAGTTATAGATTCCGATGCTTCCCTTCAGGGTAAGTGTATCTCTCAGACCTTCTTATTGACGAAGAAACAAAGAAATTGCATCGTAATTATATTCAAAAGGCCCAATGCCGACTTAAGTACAAGAACACTGGCTCTTCGTACTGTCTATGTTTTGAACCATTCCTGTGACACTAGTTATAGATTCCGATGCTTCACTTCAGGTTTACTGTATCCCTCTGACCTTCTTATTGACGATGTAACACAGAAATTGCATCGGAATTAAATACAAAAGGCACAATGCCGACTCAAGTACAAGAAGACTGGCTCTTCTTACTGACTATGTTTTGAACCATTTCTGTGACACTAGTTATAGATTCCAATGCTTAACTTCAGGTTTACTGTATCCCTCTGACCATCTTATTGACGAACAAACACAGATATTGCATCGGATTAAATACAAAAGGCACAATGCCGACACAAGTACAAGAAGACTGGTTCTTCTTAATGACTGTGTTTTAAACCATTTCTGTGACACTAGTTATAGTTTCCGATGCTTCCCTTCAGGTTTACTGTATCAATCAGACCTTCTAATTGACGAAGAAACACAGAAATTGCATCGTAATTATATCCAAAAGGCCCAATGCCAACTTAAGTACAAGAAAACTGACTCTTCTTACTGTCTATGTTTTTAACCATTCCTTTGACACTAGTGATAGATTCCGATACTTCACTTCAGGTTTACTGTATCCCTGTGACCTTCCTATTGACGATGAAACACAGAACTTGCATCTTAATTAAATACAAAAGGCACAATGCCGACATAAGTACAAGAAGATTGACTCTTCTTACTGTCTATGATTTGAAACATTCCTGTGACACTAGTTATAGATTCCGATGCTTCACTTCAGGTTTACTGTATCCCTCTGACCTTGTTATTGACGAAGAAACACAGATATTGCATCGGAATTAAATACAAAAGGCACAATGCCGACTTATGTACAAGAAAACTGACTCTTCTTACTGTCTATGTTTTGAACCATTCCTGTGACACTAGTTATAGATTCCGATGCTTCACTCCGGGTTTACTGTATCCCTCTGACCTTCTTATTGACGATGAAACACGTAAATTGCATCGGAATTAAATACAATAGGCACAATGCCGACTTAAGTACAAGAAGAATGGGTCTTCTTACTATCTATGCTTTGAACCATTCCTGTGACACTAGTTATAGATTCCGATGCTTCACTTCAGGTTTACTGTATCCCTTTCACCTTCCTGTTGACGATGAAACACAGAAATTGCATCTTAATTAAATACAAAAGGCACAAAGCCGACTTAAGTACAATAAGATTGACTCTTCTTACTGTCTATGTTTTGAAACATTCCTGTGATACTAGTTATAGATTCCGATGCTTCATTTCAGGTTTACTGTATCCCACTGACCTTATTATTGACGATGAAACACAGAAATTAAATCTTAAATAAATACAAAAGGCACAATGCCGACCCAAGTACAAGAAGACTGGCTCTTCTTACTGTCTATGTTTTGAACCATTCCTGTGACACTAGTTATAGATTCCGATGCTTCACTTCAGGTTTACTGTGTCCCTCTGACCTTCTTACTGACGAAGAAACACATAAATTGCATCGGAATTAAATACAAAAGGCACAATGCCGACACAAGTACAAGAAGACTGGCTCTTCTTAATGACTGTGTTTAAAACCATTTCTGTGACACTAGTTATAGATTCCGATGCTTCCCTTCAGGTTTACTGTATCCCTCAGACCTTCTAATTGACGAAGAAACACAGAAATTGCATCGTAATTATATCCAAAAGGCCCAATGCCAACTTAAGTACAAGAAAACTGACTCTTCTTACTGTCTATGTTTTTAACCATTCCTTTGACACTAGTTATAGATTCCGATGCTTCACTGCAGGTTTACTGTATCCCTGTGACCTTCTTATTGACGATGAAACACAGAAATTGCATTGGAACTAAATACATAAGGCACAATGCCGACTTAAGTACAAGATAACTGACTCTTCTTACTGTCTATGTTTTGAACCATTCCTGTGGCACTAGTTATAGATTCCGATGCTTCACTTCGGGTTTACTGTATCCCTCTGACCATCTCATTGACGATGAAACACGTAAAGCGCATCGGAATTAAATACAAAAGTCACAATGCCGACTTAAGTACAAGAAGAATGGGTCTTCATACTGTCTATGTTTTGAACCATTCCTGTGACACTAGTTATAGATTCCGATGCTTCACTTCAGGTTTACTGTATCCCTCTGACCTTCTTATTGACGATGAAACACCAAAATTGCATCCTAATTAAATACAAAAGGCACAATGCCGACACAAGTACAAGAAGACTGGCTCTTCTTACTGACTATGTTTTAAACCATTTCTGTGACACTAGTTATAGATTCCGATGGTTCCCTTCAGGTTTACTGTATCCCTCAGACCTTCTTATTGACGAAGAAACACGGGTGTTGCATCGTAATTATATTCAAAAGGCCTAATGCCGACTTAATTACCAGAAAATTGACTCTTCTTACTGTCTATGTTTTTAACCTTTCCTTTTACACTAGTTATAGATTCCGATACTTCACTTCAGGTTTACTGTTTCCCTGTGACCTTCTTAGTGACGATGAAAAACAGAAATTGCATCGGAATTAAATACAAAAGGCACAATGCCGACTTATGTACAAGAAAACTGACTCTTCTTACTGTCTATGTTTTGAACCATTCCTGTGACACTAGTTATTGATTCCGATGCTTCACTTCGGGTTTACTGTATCCCTCTGACCTTCTTACTGACGATGAAACACGTAAATTGCTCGGAATTAAATACAAAAGGCACAATGCC
Source organism: Schistocerca piceifrons (assembly GCF_021461385.2). Classification (NCBI taxonomy): domain Eukaryota; kingdom Metazoa; phylum Arthropoda; class Insecta; order Orthoptera; family Acrididae; genus Schistocerca; species Schistocerca piceifrons. Next base: position 852,709,474 of record NC_060141.1, on the reverse strand, counting down.
GACTTAAGTACAAGAAGAATGGGTCTTCTTACTGTCTATATTTTGAACCATTCCTGTGACACTAGTTATAGATTCCGATGCTTCACTTCAGGATTACTGTATCCCTCTGACCTTGGTATTGACGATGAAACACAGAAATTGCATCCTAATTAAATACAAAAGGCACAATGCCGACTCAAGTACAAGAAGACTGGCACTTCTTACTGTTTATGTTTTGAACCATTTCTGTGACACTAGTTATAGATTCCGATGCTTCACTTCAGTTTTACTGTATCCCTCTGACCTTCTTATTGACGATGAAACACAGAAATTGCATCGGAATTAAATACACAAGTCACAATGCCGACTTAAGTACAAGAAGAATGGGTCTTCATACTGTCTATGTTTTGAACCATTTCTGTGACACTAGTTATAGATTCCGATGCTTCACTTCAGGTTTACTGTGTCCCTCTGTCCTTCTTATTGACGAAGAAACACAGAAGTTGCATCGTAATTATATTCAAAATGCCCAATGCCGACTTAAGTACAAGAACACTGACTCTTCTTACTGTCTATGTTTTTAACCATTCTTTTGACAATAGTTATAGATTCCGATACTTAACTTCAGGTTTACTGTATCCCTGTGACCTTCTTATTGACGATGAAACACAGAAATTGCATCGGAATTAAATACAAAAGGCACAGTGCCGACTTATGTACAAGAATACTGACTCTTCTTACTGTCCATATTTTGAACCATTCCTGTGACACTAGTTATAAATTCCGATGCTTCACTTTCGGTTTACTGTATCCCTCTGACCTTCTTATTGACGATGAAACACGTAAATTGCTTCGGAATTAAATACAAAAGGCACAATGCCGACTTAAGTACAAGAAGAATGGGTCTTCTTACTATCTATGTTTTGAACCATTCCTGTGACACTAGTTATAGATTCCGATGCTTCACTTCAGGTTTACTGTATCCCTCTGACCTTGTTATTGACGATGAAACACAGAAATTGCATCGGAATTTAATACAAAAGGCACAATGCCGACTCAAGTACAAGAAGACTGGCTCTTCTTACTGTCTATGTTTTGAACCATTTCTGTGACACTAGTTATAGATTCCGATGCTTGCCTTTATGATTACTGTATCCCTCTGACCTTCTTATTGACGAAGAAACACAGATATTGCATCGGAATTAAATACAAAAGGCACAATGCCGACTTAAGTACAAGAAGACTGACCCTTCTTACTGAATAAGCTTTGAACCATTCCTGTGACACTAGTTATAGATACCGATGCTTCACTTAAGGTTTATTGTATCCCTCTGACCTTCTTATTGACGATGAAACACAGAAATTGCATCGGAATTAAATACAAAAGCCACAATGCCGTCTTAAGTACAAAAAGACTGACTCTTCTTACTGTCTATGTTTTGAACCTTTCCTGTGACACTAGTTATAGGTTCCGTTGCTTGACTTTAGGTTTACTGAATCCCTCTGACCTTCTTATAGACAAAGAAACACATAAATTGCATCGCATTAAAATACAAAAGGCACAATGCCGACTCAGGTACAAGAAACAGGCTCTTCTCACTGTCTATGATTTAAACCATTTCTGTGACACTAGTTATAGATTCCGATGCTTCACTTCAGGTTTACTGTATCCCTCTGACCTTTTTATTGACGAAGAAACACAGATATTGCATCGGAATTAAATACAAACGGCACAATGCCGACTTAAGTACAAGAAGACTGACCCATCCTACTGTCTTTGTTGTGAACCATTCCTGGGACACTAGTTATAGGTTCCCATGCTTCACTTCAGTTTTACTGTATCCCCCTGACCTTCTTATTGACGAGAAACACAGAAATTGCATCGGAATTAAATACAAAAGGCACAATGCCGACATAAATACAAGAAGACTGACTGTTCCTAATGTCTATGTTTTGAACCAATCCTGTGACACTAGTTTTAGATTCCGATGCTTCACTTCAGGTTTTCTGTATCCCTCTGACCTCTTTATTGACGATGAAACACAGAAATTGCATCTTAATTAAATACAAAAGGCACAATGCCGACTTAAGTACAAGAAGACTGACTCATCTTACTGTCAATGTTTTCTACCATTCCGGTGACATTAGTTATAGATTCCGATGATTCACTTCAGGTAACTGTATCCAGCTGCCCTTCTTATTAACGATGAAACACAGAAATTGCATCGTAATTATATACAAAAGGCACAATGCCGACTTAAGTACAAGAAGACTGACTCTTCTTATTGTCTATGTTTTGAACCATTCCTGTGACACTAGTTATAGATTCCGATGCTTCACTCAGGTTTACTGTATCCCTCTGACCTTCTTATTGACGATGAAACACAGAAATAGCATCTTAATTAACTACAAAAGGCACAATGCCGACTTCAGTACAAGAACACTAACTCATCTTACTGTCAATGGTTTGAACCATTCCTGTTACACTAGTTATAGATTCCGATACTTCACTTCAGGTTTACTGTATCCCTGTGACCTTTTTATTGACGATGAAACACAGAAATTGCATCGGAATTTAATACAAAAGGCACAATGCCGACTTAAGTACAAGAAGACTGACTCTTCTTACTGTCAATGTTTTGAACCATTCCTGTGACACTAGTTATAGTTTCCGATGCTTTACTTCAGGTTTACTGTATCCCTCTGACCTTCGTATTGACGATAAAACACAGAAAATTCATCGGAATTAAATACAAAAGGCACAATGCCGACTCAAGTACAAGAAGACTGGCTCTTCTTACTGTCTATGCTTTGAACCATTCCTGTGACACTAGTTATAGATTCCGATGCTTCACTTCAGGTTTACTGTATCCCTTTCACCTTCCTGTTGACGATGAAACACAGAAACTGCATCTTAATTAAATACAAAAGGCACAAAGCCGACTTAAGTACAAGAAGATTGACTCTTCTTACTGTCTATGTTTCCAAACATTCCTGTGATACTAGTTATAGATTCCGATGCTTCATTTCAGGTTTACTGTATCCCACTGACCTTATTATTGACGATGAAACACAGAAATTAAATCTTAAATAAATACAAAAGGCACAATGCCGAAATAAGTACAAGAAGACTGACTCTTCGTACTGTCTATGACTTTAACCATTCCTGTGACACTAGTTATAGATTCCGATGCTTCACATCAGGTTTACTGTATCCCTCTAACGCTCTTGTTGACGATGAAACACAGAAGTTACATCCCAATTAAATACAAAAGGCACAATGCCGACCCAAGTACAAGAAGACTGGCTCTTCTTACTGTCTATGTTGTGAACCATTCCTGTGACACTAGTTATAGATTCCGATGCTTCACTTCAGGTTTACTGTGTCCCTCTGACCTTCTAACTGACGAAGAAACACATAAATTGCATCGGAATTAAATACACAAGGCACAATGCCAACACAAGTACAAGAAGACTGGCTCTTCTTACTGACTGTGTTTTAAACCATTTCTGTGACACTAGTTATAGATTCCGATGCTTCCCTTCAGGTTTACTGTATCCCTCAGACCTTCTTATTGACGAAGAAACACGGAAATTGCATCGTAATTATATTCAAAAAGCCCAATGCCGACTTAAGTACCAGAAAATTGACTCTTCTTACTGTCTATGTTTTTAACCATTCCTTTGACACTAGTTATAGATTCCGATGCTTCACTGCAGGTTTACTGTATCCCTGTGACCTTCTTATTGGCGATGAAACACAGAAATTGCATCGGAACTGAATACATAAGGCACAATGCCGACTTAAGTACAAGAAAACTGACTCTTCTTAATGTCTATGTTTTGAACCATTCCTGTGACACTAGTTATAGATTCCGATGCTTCACTTCGGGTTTACTGTATCCCTCTGACCATCTCATTGACGATGAAACACGTAAATTGCATCGGAATTAAATACAAAAGTCACAATGCCGACACAAGTACAAGAAGACTGACTCTTCTTACTGACTATGTTTTAAACCATTTCTGTGACACTAGTTATAGATTCCGATGCTTCCCTTCAGGTTTACTGTATCCCTCAGACCTTCTTATTGACGAAGAAACACGGAAATTGCATCGTAATTATATTCAAAAGGCCCAATGCCGACTTAAGTACCAGAAAATTGACTCTTCTTACTGTCTATGTTTTTAACCTTTCCTTTGACACTAGTTATAGATTCCGATACTTCACTTCAGGTTTACTGTTTCCCTGTGACCTTCTTAGTGACGATGAAAAACAGAAATTGCATCGGAATTAAATATAAAAGGCACAATGCCGACTTATGTACAAGAAAACTTACTCTTCTTACTGTCTATGTTTTGAACCATTCCTGTGACACTAGTTATTGATTCCGATGCTTCACTTCGGGTTTACTGTATCCCTCTGACCTTCTTACTGACGATGAAACACGTAAATTGCATCGGAATTAAATACAAAAGGCACAATGCCGACTTAAGTACAAGAGGAATGGGTCTTCTTACTGTCTATATTTTGAACCATTCCTGTGACACTAGTTATAGATTCCGATGCTTCACTTCAGTTTTACTGTATCCCTCTGACCTTGTTATTGACGATGAAACACAGAAATTGCATCCTAATTAAATACAAAAGGCACAATGCCGACTCAAGTACAAGAAGACTGGCACTTCTTACTGTTTATGTTTTGAACCATTTCTGTGACACTAGTTATAGATTCCGATGCTTCACTTCAGTTTTACTGTATCCCTCTGACCTTCTTATTGACGATGAAACACAGAAATTGCATCGGAATTATATACAAAAGGCAAAATGCCGATTTAAGTACAAGAAGACCGACTCTTCTTACTGTCTATGTTTTGAACCATTCCTGTGACACTAGTTATAGATTCCGATGCTTCACTTCAGGTTTCCTGTATCCCTTTCACCTCTTTATTGACGATGAAACACAGAAATTGCATCTTAATGAAATACAAAAGGCACAATGCCGACTTAAGTACAAGAAGATTGACTCTTCTTACTGTCTATGATTTGAAACATTCCTGTGACACTAGTTATAGATTCCGATGCTTCACTTCAGGTTTACTGTATCCCTCTGACCTTATTACTGACGATGAAACACAGAAATTAAATCTTGATTAAATACAAAAGGCACAATGCCGAAATAAGTACAAGAAGACTGACTCTTCCTATTGTCTATGTTTTGAACCATTCCTGTGACACTAGTTATAGATTCCGATGCTTCACTTCAGGTTTACTGTATCCCTCTGACGCTCTTATTGACGATGAAACACAGAAGTTGCATCCGAATTAAATACTAAAGGCACAATGCCGACCCAAGTACAAGAAGACTGGCTCTTCTTACTGTCTATGTTTTGAACCATTCCTGTGACACTAGTTATAGATTCCGATGCTTCACTTCAGGTTTACTGTGTCCCTCTGACCTTCTTATTGACGAAGAAACACATAAATTGCATCGGAATTAAATACAAAAGGCACAGTGCCGACACAAGTACAAGAAGATTGGCTCTTCTTACTGACTATGTTTTAAACCATTTCTGTGACACTAGTTATAGATTCCGATGCTTCCCTTCAGGGTAAGTGTATCTCTCAGACCTTCTTATTGACGAAGAAACACAGAAATTGCATCGTAATTATTTTCAAAAGGCCCAATCCAGACTTAAGTACAAGAACACTGACTCTTCTTACTGTCTATGTTTTTAACCATTCTTTTGACAATAGTTATAGATTCCGATACTTCACTTCAGGTTTACTGTATTCCTGTGACCTTCCTATTGACGATGAAACACAGAAATTGCATCTTAATTAAATACAAAAGGCACAATGCCGACATAAGTACAAGAAGATTGACTCTTCTTACTGTCTATGATTTGAAACATTGCTGTGACACTAGTTATAGATTCCGATGCTTCACTTCAGGTTTACTGTATCCCTCTGACCTTGTTATTGACGAAGAAACACAGATATTCCATCGGAATTAAATACAAAAGGCACAATGCCGACTTATGTACAAGAAGAATGGGTCTTCTTACTATCTATGCTTTGAACCATTCCTGTGACACTAGTTATAGATTCCGATGCTTCACTTCAGGTTTACTGTATCCCTTTCACCTTCCTGTTGACGATGAAACACAGAAATTGCATCTTAATTAAATACAAAAGGCACAAAGCCGACTTAAGTACAAGAAGATTGACTCTTCTTACTGTCTATGTTTTGAAACATTCCTGTGATACTAGTTATAGATTCCGATGCTTCATTTCAGGTTTACTGTATCACTCTGACCTTATTATTGACGATGAAACACAGAAATTAAATCTTAAATAAATACAAAAGGCACAATGCCGAAATAAGTACAAGAAGACTGACTCTTCCTACTGTCTATGTTTTTAACCATTCCTGTGACACTAGTTATAGATTCCGATGCTTCACTTCAGGTTTACTGTAACCCTCTGACGCTCTTGTTGACGATGAAACACAGAAGTTACGTCCCAATTAAATACAAAAGGCACAATGCCGACCCAAGTACAAGAAGACTGGCTCTTCTTACTGTCTATGTTTTGAACCATTCCTGTGACACTAGTTATAGATTCCGATGCTTCACTGCAGGTTTACTGTATCCCTGTGACCTTCTTATTGACGATGAAACACAGAAATTGCATCGGAACTAAATACATAAGGCACAATGCCGACTTAAGTACAAGATAACTGACTCTTCTTACTGTCTATGTTTTGAACCATTCCTGTGGCACTAGTTATAGATTCCGATGCTTCACTTCGGGTTTACTGTATCCCTCTGACCATCTCATTGACGATGAAACACGTAAATCGCATCGGAATTAAATACAAAAGTCACAATGCCGACATAAGTACAAGAAGAATGGGTCTTCTTACTGTCTATGTTTTGAACCATTCCTGTGACACTAGTTATAGATTCCGATGCTTCACTTCAGGTTTACTGTATCCCTCTGACCTTCTTATTGACGATGAAACACAGAAATTGCATCCTAATTAAATACAAAAGGCACAATGCCGACACAAGTACAAGAAGACTGGCTCTTCTTACTGACTATGTTTTAAACCATTTCTGTGACACTAGTTATAGATTCCGATGCTTCCCTTCAGGTTTACTGAATCCCTCAGACCTTCTTATTGACGAAGAAACACGGAAATTGCATCGTAATTATATTCAAAAGGCCTAATGCCGACTTAAGTACCAGAAAATTGACTCTTCTTACTGTCTATGTTTTTAACCTTTCCTTTTACACTAGTTATAGATTCCGATACTTCACTTCAGGTTTACTGTTTCCCTGTGACCTTCTTAGTGACGATGAAAAACAGAAATTGCATCGGAATTAAATACAAAAGGCACAATGCCGACTTATGTACAAGAAAACTGACTCTTCTTACTGTCTATGTTTTGAACCATTCCTGTGACACTAGTTATTGATTCCGATGCTTCACTTCGTAGTTACTGTATCCCTCTGACCTTCTTACTGACGATGAAACACGTAAATTGCATCGGAATTAAATACAAATGGCACAATGCCGACTTAAGTACAAGAAGAATGGGTCTTCTTACTGTCTATATTTTGAACCATTCCTGTGACACTAGTTATAGATTCCGATGCTTGACTTTAGGTTTACTGAATCCCTCTGACCTTCTTATAGACAAAGAAACACATAAAATGCATCGCAATTAAATACAAAATGCACAATGCCGACTCAGGTACAAGAAGACTGGCTCTTCTTACTGTCTATGTTTTGAACCATTTCTGTGACACTAGTTATAGATTCCGATGCTTGCCTTTATGATTACTGTATCCCTCTGACCTTCTTATTGACGAAGAAACACAGATATTGCATCGGAATTAAATACAAAAGGCACAATGCCGACTTAAGTACAAGAAGACTGACCCTTCTTACTGAATAAGTTTTGAACCATTCCTGTGACACTAGTTATAGATACCGATGCTTCACTTAAGGTTTACTGTATCCCTCTGACCTTCTTATTGACAATGAAACACAGAAATTGCATCGGAATTAAATACAAAAGGCACAATGCCTTCTTAAGTACAAAAAGACTGACTCTTCTTACTGTCTATGTTTGAACCATTCCTGTGACACTAGTTATAGATTCCGATGCTTGACTTTAGGTTTACTGAATCCCTCTGACCTTCTTATAGACAAAGAAACACATAAATTGCATCGCAATTAAATACAAAATGCACAATGCCGACTCAGGTACAAGAAGACAGGCTCTTCTTACTGTCTATGATTTAAACCATTTCTGTGACACTAGTTATAGATTCCGATGCTTCACTTCAGGTTTACTGTATCCCTCTGACCTTTTTATTGACGAAGAAACACAGATATTGCATCGGAATTAAATACAAACGGCACAATGCCGACTTAAGTACAAGAAGACTGACTCTTCTTATTGTCTATGTTTTGAACCATTCCTGTGACACTAGTTATAGATTCCGATGCTTCACTTCAGGTTTACTGTATCCCTCTGACCTTCTTATTGACGATGAAACACAGAAATAGCATCTTAATTAACTACAAAAGGCACAATGCCGACTTCAGTACAAGAACACTAACTCATCTTACTGTCAATGGTTTGAACCATTCCTGTTACACTAGTTATAGATTCCGATACTTCACTTCAGGTTTACTGTATCCCTGTGACCTTCTTATTGACGATGAAACACAGAAATTGCATCGGAATTTAATACAAAAGGCACAATGCCGACTTAAGTACAAGAAGACTGACTCTTCTTACTGTCAATGTTTTGAACCATTCCTGTGACACTAGTTATAGTTTCCGATGCTTTACTTCAGGTTTACTGTATCCCTCTGACATTCGTATTGACGATAAAACACAGAAAATTCATCGGAATTAAATACAAAAGGCACAATGCCGACTCAAGTACAAGAAGACTGGCTCTTCTTACTGTCTATGCTTTGAACCATTCCTGTGGCACTAGTTATAGCTTCCGATGCTTCACTTCAGGTTTACTGTATCCAGATGACCCTCTTATTGACGATGAAGCACAGAAATTGCATCGGAATTAAATACAAAAGGCAAAATGCCGACTTAAGTACAAGAAGACTGACTCTTCTTACTGTCTATGATTTGAACCATTCCTGTGACACTAGTTATAGGTTCCCATGCTTCACTTCAGTTTTACTGTATCCCTCTGACCTTCTTATTGACGATGAAACACAGAAATTGCATCGGAATTAAATACAAAAGGCACAATGCCGACATAAGCACAAGAAGACCGACTCTTCCTAATGTCTATGTTTTGAACCAATCCTGTGACACTAGTTTTAGATTCCGATGCTTCACTTCAGGTTTTCTGTATCCCTCTGACCTCTTTATTGACTATGAAACACAGAAATTGCATCTTAATTGAATACAAAACTCACAATGCCGACTTAGGTACAAGAAGACTGACTCATCTTACTGTCAATGTTTTCTACCATTCCGGTGACATTAGTTATAGATTCCGATGATTCACTTCAGGTAACTGTATCCAGCCGCCCTTCTTATTGAGGATGAAACACACAAATTGCATCGTAATTATATACAAAAGGCACAATGCCGCCTTAAGTACAAGAAGGCTGACTCTTCTTACTGTCTATGTTGTGAACCATTCCTGTGACACTAGTTATAGATTCCGATACTTCACTTCAGGTTTACTGTATCCCTGTGACCTTCTTATTGACGATGAAACACAGAAATTGCATCGGAATTAAATACAAAAGGCACAATGCCGACTTATGTACAAGAAAACTGACTCTTCCTACTGTCTATGTTTTGAACCATTCCTGTGACACTTGTTATAGATTCCGATGCTTCACTTCGGGTTTACTGTATCCCTCTGACCTTCTTATTGACGATGAAACACGTAAATTGGATCGGAATTAAATACAAAAGGCACAATGCCGAGTTAAGTACAAGAAGAATGGGTCTTCTTACTTTCTATGTTTTGAACCATTTCTGTGACACTAGTTATAGATTCCGATGCTTCACTTCAGTTTTACTGTATCCCTCTGACCATCTTAATGACGAAGAAACACAGATATTGCATCGAAATTAAATACAAAAGGCACAATGCCGACTTAAGTACAAGAAGACTGACCCTTCTTACTGTCTATGCTTTGAACCATTCCTGTGACAATAGTTATAGATTCCGATGCCTCACTTCAGGTTTACTGTATCCCTCTGAACTTCTTATTGACGATGAAACACAGAAATTGCATCGGAATTTAATACAAAAGGCAAAATGCCGACTTAAGAACAAGTAGACTGACCCATCCTACTGTCTTTGTTTTGAACCATTCCTGTGACACTAGTTATTGATTCCGATGTTTCACTTCAGGTTCACTGTATCCCTCTGACCTTCGTATTGACGATGAAACACAGAAATTGCATCGGAATTAAATACAAATGGCACAATGCCGACTTAAGTACAAGAAGAATGACTCTTCTTACTGTCTATGTTTTGAACCATTCCTGTGACACTAGTTATAGATTCCGATGCTTGACTTTAGGTTTACTGAATCCCTCTGCCCTTCTTATAGACAAAGATACACATAAATTGCATCGGAATTAAATATAAAAGGCACAATGCCGACTCAAGTACAAGAAGACTGGCTCTTCTTACTGTCTATGATTTAAACCATTTCTGTGACACTAGTTATAGATTCCGATTCTTCACTTCAGGTTTACTGTATCCCTCTGACCTTCTTATTGACGAAGAAACACAGATATTGCATCGGAATTAAATACAAAAGGCAAAATTCCGACTTAAGAACAAGTAGACTGACCCATCCTACTGTCTTTGTTTTGAACCATTCCTGTGACACTAGTTATTGATTCCGATGTTTCACTTCAGGTTCACTGTATCCCTCTGACCTTCGTATTGACGATGAAACACAGAAATTGCATCGGAATTAAATACAAATGGCACAATGCCGAATTAAGTACAAGAAGAATGACTCTTCTTACTGTCTATGTTTTGAACCATTCCTGTGACTCTAGTTATAGATTCCGATGCTTCACTTCAGGTTTACAGTATCCCTTTCACCTTCCTATTGACGATGAAACACAGAAATTGCATCTTAATTAAATGCAAAAGGCACAATGCCGAATTAAGAACAAGAATACTGACTCTTCTTAGTGTCAATGTTTTCTACCATTCCGGTGACATTAGTTATAGATTCCGATGATTCACTTCAGGTAACTGTATCCAGCTGACCTTATTGACGATGAAACACAGAAATTGCATCGGAATTGTGTACAAAAGGCACAATGCCGACTTCAGTACAAGAACACTAACTCATCTTACTGTCAATGGTTTGATCCATTCCTGTTACACTAGTTATAGATTCCGATACTTCACTTCAGGTTTACTGTATCCCCCTGACCTTCTTATTGACGATCAAACACAGAAAATTCATCGGAATTAAATACAAAAAGCACAATGCCGACTCAAGTACAAGAAGACTGGCTCTTCTTACTGTCTATGTTTTGAACCATTCCTGTGACACTAGTTATAGGTTCCCATGCTTCACTTCAGTTTTACTGTATCCCTCTGACCTTCTTATTGACGATGAAACACAGAAATTGCATCGGAATTAAATACAAAAGGAAAAATTAAGACTTAAGTACAAGAAGACTGACTCTTCTTACTGTCTATGATATGAACCATTCCTGTGACACTAGTTATAATTTCCCATGCTCCACTTCAGTTTTACTGTATCCCTCTGACCTTCTTATTGACGATGAAACACAGAAATTGCATCGGAATTAAATACAAAAGGCACAATCCCGACATAAGTACAAGAAGACTGACTCTTCCTAATGTCTATGTTTTGAACCAATCCTGTGACACTAGTTTTAGATTCCGATGCTTCACGTCAGGTTTTCTGTATCCCTCTGACCTTCTTATTGACGATGAAACACAGAAATTGCATCGTAATTATATACAAAAGGCACAATGCCGACTTAAGTACAAGAAGAGTGACTCGTCTTACTGCCTATGTTTGAACGATTCCTGTGACACAAGTTATAGATTCCGATGCTTCACTTCAGGTTTACTGTATCCCTCTGACCTACTTATTGACGATGAATTACGTAAATTATATCGGAATTAAATACAAGAGTCACAATGCCGACTGACTCTTCTTACTGTCTATGTTTTGAACCATTCCTGTGACTCTAGTTATAGATTCCGATGCTTCACTTCAGGTTTACAGTATCCCTTTCACCTTCCAAATGACGATGAAACACAGAAATTGCATCTTAATTAAATACAAAAGGCACAATACCGAATTAAGAACAAGAAGACTGACTCTTCTTACTGTCAATGTTTTCTACCATTCCGGTGACATTAGTTATAGATTCCGATGATTCACTTCAGGTAACTGTATCCAGCTGACCTTCTTATTGACGATGAAACACAGAAATTGCATCGGAATTGTGTACAAAAGGCACAATGCCGACTTTAGTAAAAGAAGACTGACTCTTCCTACTGTCTATGTTTTGAACCATTCCTGTGACACTAGTTATAGATTCCGAAGCTTCACTTCAGGTTTACAGTACCCCTTTCACCTTCCTATTGACGATGAAACACAGAAATTGCATCTTAATTAAATACAAAAGGCACAATGCCGACTTAAGTACAAGATAACTGACTCTTCCTACTGACTATGTTTGAACCATTCCTGTGACACTAGTTATAGGTTCCGATGCTTCACTTCAGGTTTACTGTATCCAGCTGACCTTCTTATTGACGATGAAGCACAGAAATTGCATCGGAATTAAATACAAAAGGCAAAATGCCGACTTAAGTACAAGAAGACTGACTCTTCTTACTGTCTATGATTTGCACCATTCCTGTGACACTAGTTATAGGTTCCCATGCTTCACTTCAGATTTACTGTATCCCTCTGACCTTCTTATTGCTGATGAAACACAGAAATTGCATCGGAATTAAATACAAAAGGCACAATGCTGACATAAGTACAAGAAGACTGACTCTTCCTAATGTCTATGTTTTGAACCAATCCTGTGACACTAGTTTTAGATTCCGATGCTTCACTTCAGGTCTTCTGTATCCCTCTGACCTCTTTATTGACGATGAAACACAGAAATTGCATCTTAATTATTTACAAAATGCACAATGCCGAATTAAGTACAAGAAGACTGACTCTTCTTACTGTCAATGTTTTCTACCATTCCGGTGACATTAGTTATAGATTCCGATGATTCACTTCAGGTAACTGTATCCAGCTGACACTCTTGTTGACGATGAATCACAGAAATTGCATCGTAATTATATACAAAAGGCACAATGCCGACTTAAGTACAAGAAGTATAACTCTTCTTACTGTCTATGCTTTGAACCATTCCTGTGACACTAGTTATAGATTCCGATGCTTCACTTCAGGTTTACTGTAATCCTCTGACCTTCTTACTGACGATGAAACACAGAAATTGCATCGGAATTAAATACAAAAGGCACAATGCCGACTTAAGTACAAGAAAACTGAATCTTCTTACTGTCTATGTTTTGAACCATACCTCTGACACTAGTTATTGATTCCGATGCTTCACATCAGGTTTACTGTGTCCCTCTGAGCTTCTTATTGACGATGAAACACAGAAATTGCATCGGAATTATGTACAAAAGGCACAATGCCGACTTAAGTACAAGAAGACTGACTCTTCCTACTGTCTATGTTTTGAACCATTCCTGTGACACTAGTTATAGATTCCGAAGCTCCACTTCAGGTTTACTGTATCCCTTTCGCCTTCCTATTGACGATGAAACACAAAAATTGCATCTTAATTAAATACAAAAGGCACAATGCCGACTTAGGTCAAAGAAGACTGACTCTTCTTACTGTCAATGTTCTCTACCATTCCGGTGACATTAGTTAAAAATTCCGATGATTCACTTCAGGTAACTGTATCCAGCTGACCTTCTTATTGACGATGAAACACAGAAATTGCATCGTAATTATATACAAAAGGCACAATGCCGACTTAAGTACAAGAAGAGTGATTCGTCTTACTGCCTATGTTTGAACCATTCCTGTGACACTAGTTATAGATTCCGATGCTTCACTTCAGGTTTACTGTATCCCTCTGACCTTCTTATTGACGACGAAACACAGAAATAGCACCTTAATTAAATACAAAAGGCACAATGCCGACTTCGGTACAAGAACACTATTTCATCTTACTGTCTACGGTTTGAACCATTCCTGTGACACTAGTTATAGATTCCGATGCCTCACTTCAGGTTTACTCTATCCCTCTGACCTACTTATTGACGATGAGTTACGTAAATTATATCGGAATTAAATACAAGAGTCACAATGCCGACTGACTCTTCTTACTGTCTATGTTTTGAACCATTCCTGTGACTCTAGTTATAGATTCCGATGCTTCACTTCAGGTTTACAGTATCCCTTTCACCTTCCAATTGACGATGAAACACAGAAATTGCATCTTAATTAAATACAAAAGGCACAATACCGAATTAAGAACAAGAAGACTGACTCTTCTTACTGTCAATGTTTTCTACCATTCCGGTGACATTAGTTATAGATTCCGATGATTCACTTCAGGTAACTGTATCCAGCTGACCTTCTTATTGACGATGAAACACAGAAATTGCATCGGAATTCTGTACAAAAGGCACAATGCCGACTTTAGTACAAGAAGACTGACTCTTCCTACTGTCTATGTTTTGAACCATTCCTGTGACACTAGTTATAGATTCCGAAGCTTCACTTCAGGTTTACAGTACCCCTTTCACCTTCCTATTGACGATGAAACACAGAAATTGCATCTTAATTAAATACAAAAGGCACAATGCCGACTTAAGTACAAGATAACTGACTCTTCCTACTGACTATGTTTTGAACCATTCCTGTGACACTAGTTATAGATTCCGATGCTTCACTTCAGGTTCACTGTACCCAGCTGACCTTCTTATTGACGATGAAGCACAGAAATTGCATCGGAATTTACTACAAAAGGCAAAATGCCGACTTAAGTACAAGAAGACTGACTCTTCTTACTGTCTATGATTTGAACCATTACTGTGACACTAGTTTTAGATTCCGATGCTTCACTTCAGGTAACTGTATCCAGCTGACCCTCTTGTTGACGATGAAACACAGAAATTGCATCGTAATTATATACAAAAGGCACAATGCCGACTTAAGTACAAGAAGTATAACTCTTCTTACTGTCTATGCTTTGAACCATTCCTGTGACACTAGTTATAGATTCCGATGCTTCACTTCAGGTTTACTGTATCCCTCCGACCTTCTTATTGACGATGAAACACAGAAATAGCATCTTAATTAAATACAAAAGGCACAATGCCGACTTCAGTACAAGAACACTAACTCATCTTACTGTCAATGGTTTGAACCATTCCTGTTACACTAGTTATAGATTCCGATACTTCACTTCTGGTTTACGGTATCCCTGTGACCTTCTTATTGACGATGAAACACAGAAATTGCATCGGAATTAAATACAAAAGGCACAATGCCGACTTATGTACAAGAAAACTGACTCTTCTTACTGTCTATGTTTTGAACCATTCCTGTGACACTAGTTATAGATTCCGATGCTTCACTTCGGGTTTACTGTATCCCTCTGACCTTCTTATTGACGATGAAACACGTAAATTGCATCGGAATTAAATACAAAAGGCACAGTGCCGACTTAAGTACAAGAAGAATGGGTCTTCTTAGTGTCTATGCTTTGAACCATTCGTGTGACACTAGTTATAGATTCCGATGCTTCACTTCAGGTTTACTGTATCCCTCTGACCTTCTTATTGACGATGAAACACAGAAATTGCATCTAATTAAATACAAAAGGCACAATGCCGACTTAAGTACAAGAAGACTGTCCCTTCTTACTGTCTAAGTTTTGAACCATTCCTGTGACACTAGTTATAGATACCGATGCTTCACTTTAGGTTTACTGTATCCCTCTGACCTTCGTATTGACGATGAAACACAGAAATTGCATCGGAATTAAATACAAAAGGCACAATGCCGTCTTAAGTACAAAAAGACTGACTCTTCTTACTGTCTATGCTTTGAACCATTCCTGTCACACTAGTTATAGATTCCGATGCTTGACTTTAGGTTTACTGAATCCCTCTGACCTTCTTATAGACAAAGAAACACATAAATTGCATCGGAATTAAATACAAAAGGCACAATGCCGACTCAAGTACAAGAAGACTGGCTCTTCTTACTGTCTATGTTTTGAACCATTTCTGTGACACTAGTTATAGATTCCGATGCTTCACTTCAGTTTTACTCTATCACTCTGAACTTCTTAATGACGAAGAAACACAGATATTGCATCGGAATTAAATACAAAAGGCACAATGCCGACTTAAGTACAAGAAGACTGACCCATCCCACTGTCTTTGTTTTGAACCATTCCTGTGACACCAGTTATAGATTCCGATGCTTTACTTCAGGTTTACTGTATCCCTCTGACGTTCTTATTGACGATAAAACACAGAAAATTCATCGGAATTAAATAGAAAAGGCACAATGCCGACTCAAGTACAAGAAGACGGGCTCTTCTTAATGTCTATGTTTTGAACCATTCCTGTGACACTAGTTATAGATTCCGATGCTTCACTTCAGGTTTACTGTATCCAG
Source organism: Schistocerca piceifrons (assembly GCF_021461385.2). Classification (NCBI taxonomy): domain Eukaryota; kingdom Metazoa; phylum Arthropoda; class Insecta; order Orthoptera; family Acrididae; genus Schistocerca; species Schistocerca piceifrons. The sequence goes on along the minus strand of NC_060141.1, from coordinate 852,692,735 downwards.
TTGACCTTCTTATTGACGATGAAGCACAGAAATTGCATCGGAATTAAATACAAATGCCAAAATGCCGACTTAAGTACAAGAAGACTGACTCTTCTTACTGTCTATGATTTGAACCATTCCTGTGACACTAGTTATAGGTTCCCATGCTTCACTTCAGTTTTACTGTATCCCTCTGACCTTCTTATTGACGATGAAACACAGAAATTGCATCGGAATTAAATACAAAAGGCACAATGCCGACATAAGCACAAGAAGACTGACTCTTCCTAATGTCTATGTTTTGAACCAATCCTGTGACACTAGTTCTAGATTCCGATGCTTCACTTCAGGTTTTCTGTATCCCTCTGACCTCTTAATTGACTATGAAACACAGAAATTGCATCTTAATTGAATACAAAACTCACAATGCCGACTTAAGTACAAGAAGACTGACTCATCTTACTGTCAATGTTTTCTACCATTCCGGTGACATTAATTATAGATTCCGATGATTCACTTCAGGTAACTGTATCCAGCTGCCCTTCTTATTGACGACGAAACACACAAATTGCATCGTAATTATATTCAAAAGGCACAATGCCGACTTCAGTACAAGAAGGCTGACTCTTCTTACTGTCTATGTTGTGAACCATTCCTGTTACACTAGTTATAGATTCCGATGCTTCACTTCAGGTTTACTGTATCCCTCTGACCTTCTTATTGACGATGAAACACAGAAATAGCATCTTAATTAAATACAAAAGGCACAATGCCGACTTAAGTACAAGAAGACTGACTCTTCTTACTGTCTATGTTGTGAACCATTCCTGTGAAACTAGTTATAGATTCCGATACTTCACTTCAGGTTTACTGTATCCCTGTGACCTTCTTATTGACGATGAAACACAGAAATTGCATCGGAATTAAATACAAAAGGCACAATGCCGACTTATGTACAAGAAAACTGACTCTTCTTACTGTCTATGTTTTGAACCATTCCTGTGACACCTGTTATAGATTCCAATGCTTCACTTCGGGTTTACTGTATCCCTCTGACCTTCTTATTGACGATGAAACACGTAAATTGGATCGGAATTAAATACAAAAGGCACAATGCCGACTTAAGTACAAGAAGAATGGGTCTTCTTACTGTCTATGCTTTGAACCATTTCTGTGACACTAGTTATAGATTCCGATGCTTCACTTGAGTTTTACTGTATCCCTCTGACCATCTTAATGACGAAGAAACACAGATATTGCATCGATATTAAATACAAAAGGCACAATGCCGACTTAAGTACAAGAAGACTGACCCTTCTTACTGTCTATGCTTTGAACCATTCCTGTGACAGTAGTTATAGATTCCGATGCCTCACTTCAGGTTTACTGTATCCCTCTGACCTTCTTATTGACGATGAAACACAGAAATTGCATCGGAATTTAATACAAAAGGCACAATGCCGACTCAAGTACAAGAAGACTGGCTCTTCTTACTGTCTATGCTTTGAACCATTCCTGTGACACTAGTTATAGATACCGATGCTTCACTTCAGGTTTACTGTATCCCTCTGACCTTCGTATTGACCATGAAACACAGAAATTGCATCTGAATTAAATACAAAAGGCATAATGCCGTCTTAAGTACAAAAAGACTAACTCTTCTTACTGTCTATGTTTTGAACCATTCCTGTGACACTAGTTATAGATTCCGATGCTTGACTTTAGGATTACTGAATCCCTCTGACCTTCTTATAGACAAAGATACACATAAATTGCATCGGAATTAAATATAAAAGGCACAATGCCGACTCAAGTACAAGAAGACTGGCTTTTCTTACTGTCTATGATTTAAACCATTTCTGTGACACTAGTTATAGATTCCGATTCTTCACTTCAGGTTTACTGTATCCCTCCGACCTTCTCATTGACGAAGAAACACAGATATTGCATCGGAATTAAATACAAAAGGCAAAATGCCGACTTAAGAACAAGAAGACTGACCCATCCTACTGTCTTTGTTTTGAACCATTCCTGTGACACTAGTTATTGATTCCGATGTTTCACTTCAGGTTCACTGTATCCCTCTGACCTTCCTATTGACGATGAAACACAGAAATTGCATCTTAATTAAATACAAAAGGCACAATGCCGAATTAAGAACAAGAAGACTGACTCTTCTTAGTGTCAATGTTTTCTACCATTCCGGTGACATTACTTATAGATTCCGATGATTCACTTCAGGTAACTGTATCCAGCTGACCTTATTGACGATGAAACACAGAAATTGCATCGGAATTGTGTACAAAAGGCACAATGCCGACTTCAGTACAAGAACACTAACTCATCTTACTGTCAATGGTTTGATCCATTCCTGTTACACTAGTTATAGATTCCGATACTTCACTTCAGGTCTACTGTATCCCCCTGACCTTCTTATTGACGATCAAACACAGAAAATTCATCGGAATTAAATACAAAAGGCACAATGCCGACTCAAGTACAAGAAGACTGACTCTTCCTAATGTCTATGTTTTGAACCAATCCTGTGACACTAGTTTTAGATTCCGATGCTTCACGTCAGGTTTTCTGTATCCCTCTGACCTCTTTATTGACGATGAAACACAGAAATTGCATCTTAATTAAATACAAAAGGCACAATGCCGACTTAAGTACAAGAAGACTGACTCTTCTTACTGTCAATGTTCTCTACCATTCCGGTGACATTAGTTAAAAATTCCGATGATTCACTTCAGGTAACTGTATCCAGCTGACCTTCTTATTGACGATGAAACACAGAAATTGCATCGTAATTATATACAAAAGGCACAATGCCGACTTAAGTACAAGAAGAGTGACACGTCTTACTGCCTATGTTTGAACCATTCCTGTGACACTAGTTATAGATTCCGATGCTTCACTTCAGGTTTACTGTATCCCACTGACCTTCTTATTGACGATGAAACACAGAAATAGCACCTTAATTAAATACAAAAGGCACAATGCCGACTTCGGTACAAGAACACTAACTCATCTTACTCTCTATGGTTTGAACCATTCCAGATTCCGATGCCTCACTTCAGGTTTACTCTATCCCTCTGACCTACTGATTGACGATGAATTACGTAAATTATATCGGAATTAAATACAAGAGTCACAATGCCGACTGACTCTTCTTACTGTCTGAGTTTTGAACCATTACTGTGACTCTAGTTATAGATTCCGATGCTTCACTTCAGGTTTACAGTATCCCTTTCACCTTCCAATTGACGATGAAACACAGAAATTGCATCTTAATTAAATACAAAAGGCACAATGCCGAATTAAGAACAAGAAGACTGACTCTTCTTACTGTCAATGTTTTCTACCATTCCGGTGACATTAGTTATAGATTCCGATGATTCACTTCAGGTAACTGTATCCAGCTGACCGTCTTATTGACGATGAAACACAGAAATTGCATCGGAATTGTGTACAAAAGGCACAATGACGACTTTAGTACAAGAAGACTGACTCTTCCTACTGTCTATGTTTTGAACCATTCCTGTGACACTAGTTATAGATTCCGAAGCTTCACTTCAGGTTTACAGTACCCCTTTCACCTTCCTATTGACGATGAAACACAGAAATTGCATCTTAATTAAATACAAAAGGCACAATGCCGACTTAAGTACAGGATAACTGACTCTTCCTACTGACTATGTTTTGAACCATTCCTGTGACACTAGTTATAGATTCCGATGCTTCACTTCAGGTTTACTGTATCCAGCTGACCTTCTTATTGACGATGAAGCACAGAAATTGCATCGGAATTAAATACAAAAGGCAAAATGCCGACTTAAGTACAAGAAGACTGACTCTTCTTACTGTCTATGATTTGAACCATTCCTGTGACACTAGTTATAGGTTCCCATGCTTCACTTCAGTTTTACTGTATCCCTCTGACCTTCTTATTGATGATGAAACACAGAAATTGCATCGGAATTAAATACAAAAGGCACAATGCTGACATAAGTACAAGAAGACTGACTCTTCCTAATGTCTATGTTTTGAACCAATCCTGTGACACTAGTTTTAGATTCCGATGCTTCACTTCAGGTTTTCTGTATCCCTCTGACCTCTTTATTGACGATGAAACACAGAAATTGCATTGTAATTATATACAAAAGGCACAATGCCGACTTAAGTACAAGAAGTATAACTCTTCTTACTGTCTATGTTTTGAACCATTCCTCTGACACTAGTTATTGATTCCGATGCTTCACATTAGGTTTACTGTGTCCCTCTGAGCTTCTTATTGACGATGAAACACAGAAATTGCATCGGAATTATGTACAAAAGGCACAATGCCGACTTAAGTACAAGAAGACTGACTCTTCCTACTGTCTATGCTTTGAACCATTCCTGTGACACTAGTTATAGATTCCGAAGCTTCACTTCAGGTTTACTGTATCCCTTTCACCTTCCTATTGACGATGAAACACAGAAATTGCATCGGAATTTAATACAAAAGGCACAATGCCGACTCAAGTACAAGAAGAATGCCTCTTCTTACTGTCTTTTTTTTCAACAATTTCTGTGACACTAGTTATAGATTCCGATGCTTCCCTTCAAAATAACTGTATCCCTCTGACCTTCTTATTGACGAAGAAACACAGATATTGCATCGGAATTAAATACAAAAGGCAAAATGCCGACTTAAGAACAAGAAGACTGACCCATCCTACTGTCTTTGTTTTGAACCATTCCTGTGACACTAGTTATTGATTCCGATGTTTCACTTCAGGTTCACTGTATCCCTCTGACCTTCCTATTGACGATGAAACACAGACATTGCATCTTAATTAAATACAAAAGGCACAAGCCGAATTAAGAACAAGAAGACTGACTCTTCTTAGTGTCAATGTTTTCTACCATTCCGGTGACATTACTTATAGATTCCGATGATTCACTTCAGGTAACTGTATCCAGCTGACCTTATTGACGATGAAACACAGAAATTGCATCGGAATTGTGTACAAAAGGCACAATGACGACTTTAGTACAAGAAGACTGACTCTTCCTACTGTCTATGTTTTGAACCATTCCTGTGACACTAGTTATAGATTCCGAAGCTTCACTTCAGGTTTACAGTACCCCTTTCACCTTCCTATTGACGATGAAACACAGAGATTGCATCTTAATTAAATACAAAAGGCACAATGCCGACTTAAGTACAAGATAACTGACTCTTCCTACTGACTATGTTTTGAACCATTCCTGTGACACTAGTTATAGATTCCGATGCTTCACTTCAGGTTTACTGTATCCAGCTGACCTTCTTATTGACGATGAAGCACAGAAATTGCATCGGAATTAAATACAAAAGGCAAAATGCCGACTTAAGTACAAGAAGACTGACTCTTCTTACTGTCTATGATTTGAACCATTCCTGTGACACAAGTTATAGGTTCCCATGCTTCACTTCAGTTTTACTGTATCCCTCTGACCTTCTTATTGATGATGAAACACAGAAATTGCATCGGAATTAAATACAAAAGGCACAATGCTGACATAAGTACAAGAAGACTGACTCTTCCTAATGTCTATGTTTTGAACCAATCCTGTGACACTAGTTTTAGATTCCGATGCTTCACTTCAGGTTTTCTGTATCCCTCTGACCTCTTTATTGACGATGAAACACAGAAATTGCATTGTAATTATATACAAAAGGCACAATGCCGACTTAAGTACAAGAAGTATAACTCTTCTTACTGTCTATGTTTTGAACCATTCCTGTGACACTAGTTATAGATTCCGATGCTTCACTTCAGGTTTACTGTAACCCTCTGACCTTCTTACTGACGATGAAACACAGAAATTGCATCGGAATTAAATACAAAAGGCACAATGCCGACTTAAGTACAAGAAAACTGAATCTTCTTACTGTCTATGTTTTGAACCATACCTCTGACACTAGTTATTGATTCCGATGCTTCACATTAGGTTTACTGTGTCCCTCAGAGCTTCTTATTGACGATGAAACACAGAAATTGCATCGGAATTATGTACAAAAGGCACAATGCCGACTTAAGTACAAGACGACTGACTCTTCCTACTGTCTATGCTTTGAACCATTCCTGTGACACTAGTTATAGATTCCGAAGCTTCACTTCAGGTTTACTGTATCCCTTTCACCTTCCTATTGACGATGAAACACAGAAATTGCATCGGAATTTAATACAAAAGGCACAATGCCGACTCAAGTACAAGAAGAATGCCTCTTCTTACTATCTTTTTTTTCAACAATTTCTGTGACACTAGTTATAGATTCCGGTGCTTCCCTTCAAAATAACTGTATCCCTCTGACCTTCTTATTGACGAAGAAACACAGATATTGCATCGGAATTAAATACAAAAGGCACAATGCCGACTTAAGTACAAGAAGACTGACCCTTCTTACTGTCTAAGTTTTGAACCATTCCTGTGACACTAGTTAGAGATACCGATGCTTCACTTCAGGTTTACTGTATCCCTCTGACCTTCGTATCGACGATGAAACACAGAAATTGCATCGGAATTAAATACAAAAGGCACAATGCCGACTTAAGTACAAGAAGACTGACTCTTCCTACTGTCTATGTTTTGAACCATTCCTGTGACACTAGTTATAGATTCAGAAGCTCCACTTCAGGTTTACTGTATCCCTTTCGCCTTCCTATTGACGATGAAACACAAAAATTGCATCTTAATTAAATACAAAAGGCACAATGCCGACTTAAGTACAAGATAACTGACTCTTCCTACTGACTATGTTTTGAACCATTCCTGTGACACTAGTTATAGATTCCGATGCTTCACTTCAGGTTTTCTGTATCCCTCTGACCCTTTATTGACGATGAAACACAGAAATTGCATCTTAATTAAATACAAAAGGCACAATGCCGACTTAAGTTCAAGAAGACTGACTCTTCTTACTGTCAATGTTTTCTACCATTCCGGTGACATTAGTTATAGATTCCGATGATTCACTTCAGGTAACTGTATCCAGCTGACCTTCTTACTGACGATGAAACACAGAAATTGCATCGTAATTATATACAAAAGGCACTATGCCGACTTAAGTACAAGAAGACTAACTCTTCTTACGGTCTATGTTTTGAACCATTCCTGTGACACTAGTTATAGAGTCCGATGCTTCACTACAGGTTCACTGTATCCCTCCGACCTTCTTATTGACGATGAAACACAGAAATAGCATCTTAATTAAATACAAAAGGCACAATGCCGACTTCAGTACAAGAACACTAACTCATCTTACTGTCAATGGTTTGAACCATTCCTGTTACACTAGTTATAGATTCCGATGCTTCACTTCAGGTTTACTGAATCCCTCTGACCTTCTTAAAGACAAAGAAACACATAAATTGCATCGGAATTAAATACAAAATGCACAATGCCGACTCAAGTACAATAAGAATGCTTCTTCTTACTGTCTATGTTCTGAACCATTTCTGTGACACTAGTTATAGATTACGATGCTTCCCTTCAGGATTACTGTATCCCTCTGACTTTCTTATTGACGAAGAAACACAGATATTGCATAGGAATTAGATACAAAAGGCACAATGCCGACTTAAGTACAAGAAGACTGACCCTTCTTACTGTCTAAGTTCTGAACCATTCCCGTGACACTAGTTATAGATACCGATGCTTCACTTCAGGTTTACTGTATCCCTCTGACCTTCGTATTGACGATGAAACACAGAAATTGCATCGGAATTAAATACAATAGGCACAAAGATATCTTCAGTACAAAAAGACTGACTCTTCTTACTGTCTATGTTTCGAACCCTTCCTGTGACACTAGTTATAGATTCCGATGCTTGACTTTAGGTTTACTGATTCCCTCTGACCTTCTTATAGACAAAGAAACACATAAATTGCATCGGAATTAAATACAAAAGGCACAATGCCGACTCAAGTACAAGAAGACTGGCTCTTCTTACTGTCTATGATTTAAACCATTTCTGTGACACTAGTTATAGATTCCGAAGCTTCACTTCAGGTTTACTGTATCCCTCTGACCTTCTTATTGACGTAGAAACACAGATATTGCATCGGAATTAAATACAAAAGGCACAATGCCGACTGAAGTACAAGAACACTAACTCATCTTACTGTCTATGTTTTGAACCATTCCTGTGACACTAGTTATAGATTCCGATGCTTCACTTCAGGTTTACTGTATCCCCCTGACCTTCTTATTGACGATGAAACACAGAAATTGCATCGGAATTTAATACAAAAGGCACAATGCCGACTCAAGTACAAGAAGACTGGCTCTTCTTACTGTCTATGTTTTGAACCATTTCTGTGACACTAGTTATAGATTCTGATGCATCCCTTCAGGATTACTATATCCCTCTGACCTTCTTATTGACGAAAAAACACAGATATTGCATCGGAATTAAATACAAAAGGCACAATGCCGACTTAAGTACAAGAAGACTGACCCTTCTTACTGTCTAAGTTCTGAACCATTCCCGTGACACTAGTTATAGATACCGATGCTTCACTTCAGGTTTACTGTATCCCTCTGACCTTCGTATTGACGATGAAACACAGAAATTGCATCGGAATTAAATACAATAGGCACAAAGATATCTTCAGTACAAAAAGACTGACTCTTCTTACTGTCTATGTTTCGAACCCTTCCTGTGACACTAGTTATAGATTCCGATGCTTGACTTTAGGTTTACTGATTCCCTCTGACCTTCTTATAGACAAAGAAACACATAAATTGCATCGGAATTAAATACAAAAGGCACAATGCCGACTCAAGTACAAGAAGACTGGCTCTTCTTACTGTCTATGATTTAAACCATTTCTGTGACACTAGTTATAGATTCCGAAGCTTCACTTCAGGTTTACTGTATCCCTCTGACCTTCTTATTGACGTAGAAACACAGATATTGCATCGGAATTAAATACAAAAGGCACAATGCCGACTGAAGTACAAGAAGACTGACCCATCCCACTGTCTTTGTTTTGAACCATTCCTGTGACACTAGTTATAGATTCCGATGCTTCACTTCAGGTTTACTGTATCCAGTTGACCTACGTATTGACGATGAAGCACAGAAATTGCATCGGAATTAAATACAAAAGGCACAATGCCGAATTAAGAACAAGAAGACTGACTCTTCTTAGTGTCAATGTTTTCTACCATTCCGGTGACATTACTTATAGATTCCGATGATTCACTTCAGGTAACTGTATCCAGCTGACCTTATTGACGATGAAACACAGAAATTGCATCGGAATTGTGTACAAAAGGCACAATGCCGACTTCAGTACAAGAACACTAACTCATCTTACTGTCAATGGTTTGATCCATTCCTGTTACACTAGTTATAGATTCCGATACTTCACTTCAGGTCTACTGTATCCCCCTGACCTTCTTATTGACGATCAAACACAGAAAATTCATCGGAATTAAATACAAAAGGCACAATGCCGACTCAAGTACAAGAAGACTGACTCTTCCTAATGTCTATGTTTTGAACCAATCCTGTGACACTAGTTTTAGATTCCGATGCTTCACGTCAGGTTTTCTGTATCCCTCTGACCTCTTTATTGACGATGAAACACAGAAATTGCATCGTAATTATATACAAAGGCACAATGCCGACTTAAGTACAAGAAGAGTGACACGTCTTATTGCCTATGTTTGAACCATTCCTGTGACACTAGTTATAGATTCCGATGCTTCACTTCAGGTTTACTGTATCCCACTGACCTTCTTATTGACGATGAAACACAGAAATAGCACCTTAATTAAATACAAAAGGCACAATGCCGACTTCGGTACAAGAACACTAACTCATCTTACTCTCTATGGTTTGAACCATTCCTGTGACACTAGTTATAGATTCCGATGCCTCACTTCAGGTTTACTCTATCCCTCTGACCTACTTATTGACGATGAATTACGTAAATTATATCGGAATTAAATACAAGAGTCACAATGCCGACTGACTCTTCTTACTGTCTGTGTTTTGAACCATTACTGTGACTCTAGTTATAGATTCCGATGCTTCACTTCAGGTTTACAGTATCCCTTTCACCTTCCAATTAACGATGAAACACAGAAATTGCATCTTAATTAAATACAAAAGGCACAATGCCGAATTAAGAACAAGAAGACTGACTCCTCTTACTGTCAATGTTTTCTACCATTCCGGTGACATTAGTTATAGATTCCGATGATTCACTTCAGGTAACTGTATCCAGCTGACCTTCTTATTGCCGATGAAACACAGAAATTGCATCGTAATTATATACAAAGGCACAATGCCGACTTAAGTACAAGAAGAGTGACACGTCTTATTGCCTATGTTTGAACCATTCCTGTGACACTAGTTATAGATTCCGATGCTTCACTTCAGGTTTACTGTATCCCTCTGACCTCTTTATTGACGATGAAACACAGAAATTGCATCTTAATTAAATACAAAAGGCACAATGCCGACTTAAGTACAAGAAGACTGACTCTTCTTACTGTCAATGTTCTCTACCATTCCGGTGACATTAGTTAAAAATTCCGATGATTCACTTCAGGTAACTGTATCCAGCTGACCTTCTTATTGACGATGAAACACAGAAATTGCATCGTAATTATATACAAAGGCACAATGCCGACTTAAGTACAAGAAGAGTGACACGTCTTATTGCCTATGTTTGAACCATTCCTGTGACACTAGTTATAGATTCCGATGCTTCACTTCAGGTTTACTGTATCCAGCTGACCTTCTTATTGACGATGAAGCACAGAAATTGCATCGGAATTAAATACAAAAGGCAAAATGCCGACTTAAGTACAAGAAGACTGACTCTTCTTACTGTCTATGATTTGAACCATTCCTGTGACACTAGTTATAGGTTCCCATGCTTCACTTCAGTTTTACTGTATCCCTCTGACCTTCTTATTGATGATGAAACACAGAAATTGCATCGGAATTAAATACAAAAGGCACAATGCTGACATAAGTACAAGAAGACTCACTCTTCCTAATGTCTATGTTTTGAACCAATCCTGTGACACTAGTTTTAGATTCCGATGCTTCACTTCAGGTTTTCTGTATCCCTCTGACCTCTTTATTGACGATGAAACACAGAAATTGCATTGTAATTATATACAAAAGGCACAATGCCGACTTAAGTACAAGAAGTATAACTCTTCTTACTGTCTATGTTTTGAACCATTCCTGTGACACTAGTTATAGATTCCGATGCTTCACTTCAGGTTTACTGTAACCCTCTGACCTTCTTACTGACGATGAAACACAGAAATTGCATCGGAATTAAATACAAAAGGCACAATGCCGACTTAAGTACAAGAAAACTGAATCTTCTTACTGTCTATGTTTTGAACCATACCTCTGACACTAGTTATTGATTCCGATGCTTCACATTAGGTTTACTGTGTCCCTCTGAGCTTCTTATTGACGATGAAACACAGAAATTGCATCGGAATTATGTACAAAAGGCACAATGCCGACTTAAGTACAAGACGACTGACTCTTCCTACTGTCTATGCTTTGAACCATTCCTGTGACACTAGTTATAGATTCCGAAGCTTCACTTCAGGTTTACTGTATCCCTTTCACCTTCCTATTGACGATGAAACACAGAAATTGCATCGGAATTTAATACAAAAGGCACAATGCCGACTCAAGTACAAGAAGAATGCCTCTTCTTACTGTCTTTTTTTTCAACAATTTCTGTGACACTAGTTATAGATTCCGATGCTTCCCTTCAAAATAACTGTATCCCTCTGACCTTCTTATTGACGAAGAAACACAGATATTGCATCGGAATTAAATACAAAAGGCAAAATGCCGACTTAAGAACAAGAAGACTGACCCATCCTACTGCCTTTGTTTTGAACCATTCCTGTGACACTAGTTATTGATTCCGATGTTTCACTTCAGGTTCACTGTATCCCTCTGACCTTCCTATTGACGATGAAACACAGAAATTGCATCTTAATTAAATACAAAAGGCACAATGCCGAATTAAGAACAAGAGGACTGTCTCTTCTTAGTGTCAACGTTTTCTACCATTCCGGTGACATTACTTATAGATTCCGATGATTCACTTCAGGTAACTGTATCCAGCTGACCTTATTGACGATGAAACACAGAAATTGCATCGGAATTGTGTACAAAAGGCACAATGACGACTTTAGTACAAGAAGACTGACTCTTCCTACTGTCTATGTTTTGAACCATTCCTGTGACACTAGTTATAGATTCCGAAGCTTCACTTCAGGTTTACAGTACCCCCTTTCACCTTCCTATTGACGATGAAACACAGAAATTGCATCTTAATTAAATACAAAAGGCACAATGCCGACTTAAGTACAAGATAACTGACTCTTCCTAATGACTATGTTTTGAACCATTCCTGTGACACTAGTTATAGATTCCGATGCTTCACTTCAGGTTTACTGTATCCAGCTGACCTTCTTATTGACGATGAAGCACAGAAATTGCATCGGAATTAAATACAAAAGGCAAAATGCCGACTTAAGTACAAGAAGACTGACTCTTCTTACTGTCTATGATTTGAACCATTCCTGTGACACTAGTTATAGGTTCCCATGCTTCACTTCAGTTTTACTGTATCCCTCTGACCTTCTTATTGATGATGAAACACAGAAATTGCATCGGAATTAAATACAAAAGGCACAATGCTGACATAAGTACAAGAAGACTGACTCTTCCTAATGTCTATGTTTTGAACCAATCCTGTGACACTAGTTTAGATTCCGATGCTTCACTTCAGGTTTTCTGTATCCCTCTGACCTCTTTATTGACGATGAAACACAGAAATTGCATTGTAATTATATACAAAAGGCACAATGCCGACTTAAGTACAAGAAGTATAACTCTTCTTACTGTCTATGTTTTGAACCATTCCTGTGACACTAGTTATAGATTCCGATGCTTCACTTCAGGTTTACTGTAACCCTCTGACCTTCTTACTGACGATGAAACACAGAAATTGCATCGGAATTAAATACAAAAGGCACAATGCCGACTTAAGTTCAAGAAGACTGACCCCTTCTTACTGTCTAAGTTTTGAACCATTCCTGTGACACTAGTTAGAGATACCGATGCTTCACTTCAGGTTTACTGTATCCCTCTGACCTTCCTATCGACGATGAAACACAGAAATTGCATCGGAATTAAATACAAAAGGCACAATGCCGACTTAAGTACAAGAAGACTGACTCTTCCTACTGTCTATGTTTTGAACCATTCCTGTGACACTAGTTATAGATTCAGAAGCTCCACTTCAGGTTTACTGTATCCCTTTCGCCTTCCTATTGACGATGAAACAACAAAAATTGCATCTTAATTAAATACAAAAGGCACAATGCCGACTTAAGTACAAGATAACTGACTCTTCCTACTGACTATGTTTTTGAACCATTCCTGTGACACTAGTTTATAGATTCCGATGCTTCACTTCAGGTTTTCTGTATCCCTCTGACTCTTTATTGACGATGAAACACAGAAATTGCATCTTAATTAAATACAAAAGGCACAATGCCGACTTAAGTTCAAGAAGACTGACTCTTCTTACTGTCAATGTTTTCTACCATTCCGGTGACATTAGTTATAGATTCCGATGATTCACTTCAGGTAACTGTATCCAGCTGACCTTCTTACTGACGATGAAACACAGAAATTGCATCGTAATTATATACAAAAGGCACTATGCCGACTTAAGTACAAGAAGACAAACTCTTCTTACGGTCTATGTTTTGAACCATTCCTGTGACACTAGTTATAGATTCCGATGTTTCACTACAGGTTCACTGTATCCCTCCGACCTTCTTATTGACGATGAAACACAGAAATAGCATCTTAATTAAATACAAAAGGCACAATGCCGACTTCAGTACAAGAACACTAACTCATCTTACTGTCAATGGTTTGAACCATTCCTGTTACACTAGTTATAGATTCCGATGCTTCACTTCAGGTTTACTGAATCCCTCTGACCTTCTTAAAGACAAAGAAACACATAAATTGCATCGGAATTAAATACAAAATGCACAATGACGACTCAAGTACAATAAGAATGCATCTTCTTACTGTCTATGTTCTGAACCATTTCTGTGACACTAGTTATAGATTACGATGCTTCCCTTCAGGATTACTGTATCCCTCTGACTTTCTTATTGACGAAGAAACACAGATATTGCATAGGAATTATATACAAAAGGCACAATGCCGACTTAAGTACAAGAAGACTGTCCCTTCTTACTGTCTAAGTTTTGAACCATTCCTGTGACACTTGTTATAGATCCGATGCTTCACTTCAGGTTCACTGTATCCCTCTGACCTTCGTATTGACGATGAAACACAGAAATAGCATCTTAATTAAATACAAAAGGCACAATGCCGACTTCAGTACAAGAACACTAACTCATCTTACTGTCTATGTTTTGAACCATTCCTGTGACACTAGTTATAGATTCCGATGCTTCACTTCAGGTTTACTGTATCCCTGTGAGCTTCTTATTGAGGATGAAACACAGAAAATTCATCGGAATTAAATATAAAAGGCACAACGCCGACTCAAGTACAAGAAGACTGGCTCTTCTTACTGTCTATGTTTTGAGCCATTCCTGTGACACTAGTTATAGATTCCGATGCACCACTTCAGGTTTACTGAATCCAGCTGACCTTCTTATTGACGACGAAGCACAGAAATTGCATCGGAATTAAATACAAAAGGCAAAATGCCGGCTTAAGTGCAAGAAGACTGACTCTACTTACTGTCTATGATTTGAACCATTCCTGTGACACTAGTTATAGATTCCGATGCTTCACTTCAGGTTTACTGTATCCCTCTGACCTTCTTAATGACGAAGAAACACAGATATTGCATCGGAATTAAATACAAAAGGCACATTGCCGACTTCAGTACAAGAAGACTGACCCTTCTTACTGTCTATGTTTTGAACCATTCCTGTGACACTAGTTATAGATTCCGATGCTTCACTTCAGGTTTACTGTATCCCTCTGACCTTCTTATTGACGATGAAACACAGAAATTGCATCGGAATTTAATACAAAAGGCACAATGCCGACTCAAGTACAAGAAGACTGGCTCTTCTTACTGTCTATGTTTTGAACCATTTCTGTGACACTAGTTATAGATTCTGATGCATCCCTTCAGGATTACTATATCCCTCTGACCTTCTTATTGACGAAAAAACACAGATATTGCATCGGAATTAAATACAAAAGGCACAATGCCGACTTAAGTACAAGAAGACTGACCCTTCTTACTGTCTAAGTTCTGAACCATTCCCGTGACACTAGTTATAGATACCGATGCTTCACTTCAGGTTTACCGTATCCCTCTGACCTTCGTATTGACGATGAAACACAGAAATTGCATCGGAATTAAATACAATAGGCACAAAGATATCTTCAGTACAAAAAGACTGACTCTTCTTACTGTCTATGTTTCGAACCCTTCCTGTGACACTAGTTATAGATTCCGATGCTTGACTTTAGGTTTACTGATTCCCTCTGACCTTCTTATAGACAAAGAAACACATAAATTGCATCGGAATTAAATACAAAAGGCACAATGCCGACTCAAGTACAAGAAGACTGGCTCTTCTTACTGTCTATGATTTAAACCATTTCTGTGACACTAGTTATAGATTCCGAAGCTTCACTTCAGGTTTACTGTATCCCTCTGACATTCTTATTGACGTAGAAACACAGATATTGCATCGGAATTAAATACAAAAGGCACAATGCCGACTGAAGTACAAGAAGACTGACCCATCCCACTGTCTTTGTTTTGAACCATTCCTGTGACACTAGTTATAGATTCCGATGCTTCACTTCAGGTTTACTGTATCCAGTTGACCTACTTATTGACGATGAAGCACAGAAATTGCATCGGAATTAAATACAAAAGGCACAATGCCGAATTAAGAACAAGAAGACTGACTCTTCTTAGTGTCAATGTTTTCTACCATTCCGGTGACATTACTTATAGATTCCGATGATTCACTTCAGGTAACTGTATCCAGCTGACCTTATTGACGATGAAACACAGAAATTGCATCGGAATTGTGTACAAAAGGCACAATGCCGACTTCAGTACAAGAACACTAACTCATCTTACTGTCAATGGTTTGATCCATTCCTGTTACACTAGTTATAGATTCCGATACTTCACTTCAGGTCAACTGTATCCCCTTGACCTTCGTATTGACGATCAAACACAGAAAATTCATCGGAATTAAATACAAAAGGCACAATGCCGACTCAAGTACAAGAAGACTGACTCTTCCTAATGTCTATGTTTTGAACCAATCCTGTGACACTAGTTTTAGATTCCGATGCTTCACGTCAGGTTTTCTGTATCCCTCTGACCTCTTTATTGACGATGAAACACAGAAATTGCATTGTAATTATATACAAAAGGCACAATGCCGACTTAAGTACAAGAAGTATAACTCTTCTTACTGTCTATGTTTTGAACCATTCCTGTGACACTAGTTATAGATTCCGATGCTTCACTTCAGGTTTACTGTAACCCTCTGACCTTCTTACTGACGATGAAACACAGAAATTGCATCGGAATTAAATACAAAAGGCACAATGCCGACTTAAGTTCAAGAAGACTGACCCTTCTTACTGTCTAAGTTTTGAACCATTCCTGTGACACTAGTTAGAGATACCGATGCTTCACTTCAGGTTTACTGTATCCCTCTGACCTTCCTATCGACGATGAAACACAGAAATTGCATCGGAATTAAATACAAAAGGCACAATGCCGACTTAAGTACAAGAAGACTGACTCTTCCTACTGTCTATGTTTTGAACCATTCCTGTGACACTAGTTATAGATTCAGAAGCTCCACTTCAGGTTTACTGTATCCCTTTCGCCTTCCTATTGACGATGAAACACAAAAATTGCATCTTAATTAAATACAAAAGGCACAATGCCGACTTAAGTACAAGATAACTGACTCTTCCTACTGACTATGTTTTGAACCATTCCTGTGACACTAGTTATAGATTCCGATGCTTCACTTCAGGTTTTCTGTATCCCTCTGACTCTTTATTGACGATGAAACACAGAAATTGCATCTTAATTAAATACAAAAGGCACAATGCCGACTTAAGTTCAAGAAGACTGACTCTTCTTACTGTCAATGTTTTCTACCATTCCGGTGACATTAGTTATAGATTCCGATGATTCACTTCAGGTAACTGTATCCAGCTGACCTTCTTACTGACGATGAAACACAGAAATTGCATCGTAATTATATACAAAAGGCACTATGCCGACTTAAGTACAAGAAGACAAACTCTTCTTACGGTCTATGTTTTGAACCATTCCTGTGACACTAGTTATAGATTCCGATGTTTCACTACAGGTTCACTGTATCCCTCCGACCTTCTTATTGACGATGAAACACAGAAATAGCATCTTAATTAAATACAAAAGGCACAATGCCGACTTCAGTACAAGAACACTAACTCATCTTACTGTCAATGGTTTGAACCATTCCTGTTACACTAGTTATAGATTCCGATGCTTCACTTCAGGTTTACTGAATCCCTCTGACCTTCTTAAAGACAAAGAAACACATAAATTGCATCGGAATTAAATACAAAATGCACAATGACGACTCAAGTACAATAAGAATGCATCTTCTTACTGTCTATGTTCTGAACCATTTCTGTGACACTAGTTATAGATTACGATGCTTCCCTTCAGGATTACTGTATCCCTCTGACTTTCTTATTGACGAAGAAACACAGATATTGCATAGGAATTATATACAAAAGGCACAATGCCGACTTAAGTACAAGAAGACTGTCCCTTCTTACTGTCTAAGTTTTGAACCATTCCTGTGACACTTGTTATAGATCCGATGCTTCACTTCAGGTTCACTGTATCCCTCTGACCTTCGTATTGACGATGAAACACAGAAATAGCATCTTAATTAAATACAAAAGGCACAATGCCGACTTCAGTACAAGAACACTAACTCATCTTACTGTCTATGTTTTGAACCATTCCTGTGACACTAGTTATAGATTCCGATGCTTCACTTCAGGTTTACTGTATCCCTGTGAGCTTCTTATTGACGATGAAACACAGAAAATTCATCGGAATTAAATATAAAAGGCACAACGCCGACTCAAGTACAAGAAGACTGGCTCTTCTTACTGTCTATGTTTTGAGCCATTCCTGTGACACTAGTTATAGATTCCGATGCACCACTTCAGGTTTACTGAATCCAGCTGACCTTCTTATTGACGACGAAGCACAGAAATTGCATCGGAATTAAATACAAAAGGCAAAATGCCGGCTTAAGTGCAAGAAGACTGACTCTACTTACTGTCTATGATTTGAACCATTCCTGTGACACTAGTTATAGATTCCGATGCTTCACTTCAGGTTTACTGTATCCCTCTGACCTTCTTAATGACGAAGAAACACAGATATTGCATCGGAATTAAATACAAAAGGCACATTGCCGACTTCAGTACAAGAAGACTGACCCTTCTTACTGTCTATGTTTTGAACCATTCCTGTGACACTAGTTATAGATTCCGATGCTTCACTTCAGGTTTACTGTATCCCTCTGACCTTCTTATTGACGATGAAACACAGAAATTGCATCGGAATTTAATACAAAAGGCACAATGCCGACTCAAGTACAAGAAGACTGGCTCTTCTTACTGTCTATGTTTTGAACCATTTCTGTGACACTAGTTATAGATTCTGATGCATCCCTTCAGGATTACTATATCCCTCTGACCTTCTTATTGACGAAAAAACACAGATATTGCATCGGAATTAAATACAAAAGGCACAATGCCGACTTAAGTACAAGAAGACTGACCCTTCTTACTGTCTAAGTTCTGAACCATTCCCGTGACACTAGTTATAGATACCGATGCTTCACTTCAGGTTTACCGTATCCCTCTGACCTTCGTATTGACGATGAAACACAGAAATTGCATCGGAATTAAATACAATAGGCACAAAGATATCTTCAGTACAAAAAGACTGACTCTTCTTACTGTCTATGTTTCGAACCCTTCCTGTGACACTAGTTATAGATTCCGATGCTTGACTTTAGGTTTACTGATTCCCTCTGACCTTCTTATAGACAAAGAAACACATAAATTGCATCGGAATTAAATACAAAAGGCACAATGCCGACTCAAGTACAAGAAGACTGGCTCTTCTTACTGTCTATGATTTAAACCATTTCTGTGACACTAGTTATAGATTCCGAAGCTTCACTTCATGTTTACTGTATCCCTCTGACATTCTTATTGACGTAGAAACACAGATATTGCATCGGAATTAAATACAAAAGGCACAATGCCGACTGAAGTACAAGAAGACTGACCCATCCCACTGTCTTTGTTTTGAACCATTCCTGTGACACTAGTTATAGATTCCGATGCTTCACTTCAGGTTTACTGTATCCAGTTGACCTACTTATTGACGATGAAGCACAGAAATTGCATCGGAATTAAATACAAAAGGCACAATGCCGAATTAAGAACAAGAAGACTGACTCTTCTTAGTGTCAATGTTTTCTACCATTCCGGTGACATTACTTATAGATTCCGATGATTCACTTCAGGTAACTGTATCCAGCTGACCTTATTGACGATGAAACACAGAAATTGCATCGGAATTGTGTACAAAAGGCACAATGCCGACTTCAGTACAAGAACACTAACTCATCTTACTGTCAATGGTTTGATCCATTCCTGTTACACTAGTTATAGATTGCGATACTTCACTTCAGGTCAACTGTATCCCCTTGACCTTCGTATTGACGATCAAACACAGAAAATTCATCGGAATTAAATACAAAAGGCACAATGCCGACTCAAGTACAAGAAGACTGACTCTTCCTAATGTCTATGTTTTGAACCAATCCTGTGACACTAGTTTTGGATTCCGATGCTTCACGTCAGGTTTTCTGTATCCCTCTGACCTCTTTATTGACGATGAAACACAGAAATTGCATCTTAATTAAATACAAAAGGCACAATGCCGACTTAAGTACAAGAAGACTGACTCTTCTTACTGTCAATGTTCTCTACCATTCCGGTGACAGTAGTTAAAAATTCCGATGATTCACTTCAGGTAACTGTATCCAGCTGACCTTCTTATTGACGATGAAACACAGAAATTGCATCGTAATTATATACAAAAGGCACAATGCCGACTTAAGTACAAGAAGAGTGACACGTCTTACTGCCTATGTTTGAACCATTCCTGTGACACTAGTTATAGATTCCGATGCTTCACTTCAGGTTTACTGTATCCCACTGACCTTCTTATTGACGATGAAACACAGAAATAGCACCTTAATTAAATACAAAAGGCACAATGCCGACTTCGGTACAAGAACACTAACTCATCTTACTCTCTATGGTTTGAACCATTCCTGTGACACTAGTTATAGATTCCGATGCCTCACTTCAGGTTTACTCTATCCCTCTGACCTACTTATTGACGATGAATTACGTAAATTATATCGGAATTAAATACAAGAGTCACAATGCCGACTGACTCTTCTTACTGTCTGTGTTTTGAACCATTACTGTGACTCTAGTTATAGATTCCGATGCTTCACTTCAGGTTTACAGTATCCCTTTCACCTTCCAATTAACGATGAAACACAGAAATTGCATCTTAATTAAATACAAAAGGCACAATGCCGAATTAAGAACAAGAAGACTGACTCCTCTTACTGTCAATGTTTTCTACCATTCCGGTGACATTAGTTATAGATTCCGATGATTCACTTCAGGTAACTGTATCCAGCTGACCTTCTTATTGACGATGAAACACAGAAATTGCATCGGAATTGTGTACAAAAGGCACAATGACGACTTTAGTACAAGAAGACTGACTCTTCCTACTGTCTATGTTTTGAACCATTCCTGTGACACTAGTTATAGATTCCGAAGCTTCACTTCAGGTTTACAGTACCCCTTTCACCTTCCTATTGACGATGAAACACAGAAATTGCATCTTAATTAAATACAAAAGGCACAATGCCGACTTAAGTACAAGATAACTGACTCTTCCTACTGACTATGTATTGAACCATTCCTGTGACACTAGTTATAGATTCCGATGCTTCACTTCAGGTTTACTGTATCCAGCTGACCTTCTTATTGACGATGAAGCACAGAAATTGCATCGGAATTAAATACAAAAGGCAAAATGCCGACTTAATTACAAGAAGACTGACTCTTCTTACTGTCTATGATTTGAACCATTCCTGTGACACTAGTTATAGGTTCCCATGCTTCACTTCAGTTTTACTGTATCCCTCTGACCTTCTTATTGATGATGAAACACAGAAATTGCATCGGAATTAAATACAAAAGGCACATTGCTGACATAAGTACAAGAAGACTGACTCTTCCTAATGTCTATGTTTTGAACCAATCCTGTGACACTAGTTTTAGATTCCGATGCTTCACTTCAGGTTTTCTGTATCCCTCTGACCTCTTTATTGACGATGACACACAGAAATTGCATTGTAATTATATACAAAAGGCACAATGCCGACTTAAGTACAAGAAGTATAACTCTTCTTACTGTCTATGTTTTGAACCATTCCTGTGACACTAGTTATAGATTCCGATGCTTCACTTCAGGTTTACTGTAACCCTCTGACCTTCTTACTGACGATGAAACACAGAAATTGCATCGGAATTAAATACAAAAGGCACAATGCCGACTTAAGTACAAGAAAACTGAATCTTCTTACTGTCTATGTTTTGAACCATACCTCTGACACTAGTTATTGATTCCGATGCTTCACATTAGGTTTACTGTGTCCCTCTGAGCTTCTTATTGACGATGAAACACAGAAATTGCATCGGAATTATGTACAAAAGGCACAATGCCGACTTAAGTACAAGACGACTGACTCTTCCTACTGTCTATGCTTTGAACCATTCCTGTGACACTAGTTATAGATTCCGAAGCTTCACTTCAGGTTTACTGTATCCCTTTCACCTTCCTATTGACGATGAAACACAGAAATTGCATCGGAATTTAATACAAAAGGCACAATGCCGACTCAAGTGCAAGAAGAATGCCTCTTCTTACTGTCTTTTTCTTCAACAATTTCTGTGACACTAGTTATAGATTCCGATGCTTCCCTTCAAAATAACTGTATCCCTCTGACCTTCTTGTTGACGAAGAAACACAGATATTGCATCGGAATTAAATACAAAAGGCACAATGCCGACTTAAGTACAAGAAGACTGACTCTTCCTACTGTCTATGTTTTGAACCATTCCTGTGACACTAGTTATAGATTCAGAAGCTCCACTTCAGGTTTACTGTATCCCTTTCGCCTTCCTATTGACTATGAAACACAAAAATTGCATCTTAATTAAATACAAAAGGCACAATGCCGACTTAAGTACAAGATAACTGACTGTTCCTACTGACTATGCTTTGAACCATTCCTGTGACACTAGTTATAGATTCCGATGCTTCACTTCAGGTTTTCTGTATCCCTCTGACCCTTTATTGACGATGAAACACAGAAATTGCATCTTAATTAAATACAAAAGGCACAATGCCGACTTAAGTTCAAGAAGACTGACTCTTCTTGCTGTCAATGTTTTCTACCATTCCGTTGACATTAGTTATAGATTCCGATGATTCACTTCAGGTAACTGTATCCAGCTGACCTTCTTATTGACGATGAAACACAGAAATTGCATCGTAATTATATACAAAAGGCACTATGCCGACTTAAGTACAAGAAGACTAACTCTTCTTACGGTCTATGTTTTGAACCATTTCTGTGACACTAGTTATAGATTCCGATGCTTCACTACAGGTTCACTGTATCCCTCCGACCTTCTTATTGACGATGAAACACAGAAATAGCATCTTAATTAAATACAAAAGGCACAATGCCGACTTCAGTACAAGAACACTAACTCATCTTACTGTCAATGGTTTGAACCATTCCTGTTACACTAGTTATAGATTCCGATGCTTCACTTCAGGTTTACTGAATCCCTCTGACCTTCTTAAAGACAAAGAAACACATAAATTGCATCGGAATTAAATACAAAATGCACAATGCCGACTCAAGTACAATAAGAATGCTTCTTCTTACTGTCTATGTTCTGAACCATTTCTGTGACACTAGTTATAGATTACGATGCTTCCCTTCAGGATTACTGTATCCCTCTGACTTTCTTATTGACGAAGAAACACAGATATAGCATAGGAATTAGATACAAAAGGCACAATGCCGACTTAAGTACAAGAAGACTGTCCCTTCTTACTGTCTAAGTTTTGTACCATTCCTGTGACACTTGTTATAGATTCCGATGCTTCACTTCAGGTTCACTGTATCCCTCTGACCTTCGTATTGACGATGAAACACAGAAATTGCATCGGAATTAAATACAAATGGCACAATGCCGACTTAAGAACAAAAAGAGTGACTCTTCTTACTGTCTATGTTTTGAACCATTCCTGTGACACTAGTTATAGATTCCGATGCTTCACTTCAGGTTTACTGTATCCCTGTGAGCTTCTTATTGACGATGAAACACAGAAAATTCATCGGAATTAAATATAAAAGGCACAACGCCGACTCAAGTACAAGAAGACTGGCTCTTCTTACTGTCTATGTTTTGAGCCATTCCTGTGACACTAGTTATAGATTCCGATGCTTCACTTCAGGTTTACTGAATCCAGCTGACCTTCTTATTGACGACGAAGCACAGAAATTGCATCGGAATTAAATACAAAAGGCAAAATGCCGACTTAAGTGCAAGAAGACTGACTCTACTTACTGTCTATGATTTGTACCATTCCTGTGACACTAGTTATAGATTCCGATGCTTCACTTCAGGTTTACTGTATCCCTCTGACCTTCTTAATGACGAAGAAACACAGATATTGCATCGGAATTAAATACAAAAGGCACAATGCCGACTTCAGTACAAGAAGACTGACCCTTCTTACTGTCTATGTTTTGAACCATTCCTGTGACACTAGTTATAGATTCCGATGCTTCACTTCAGGTTTACTGTATCCCTCTGACCATCTTATTGACGATGAAACACAGAAATTGCATCGGAATTTAATACAAAAGGCACAATGCCGACTCAAGTACAAGAAGACTGGCTCTTCTTACTGTCTATGTTTTGAACCATTTCTGTGACACTAGTTATAGAATCTGATGCATCCCTTCAGGATTACTATATCCCTCTGACCTTCTTATTGACGAAAAAACACAGATATTGCATCGGAATTAAATACAAAAGGCACAATGCCGACTTAAGTACAAGAAGACTGACCCTTCTTACTGTCTAAGTTCTGAACCATTCCCGTGACACTAGTTATAGATACCGATGCTTCACTTCAGGTTTACTGTATCCCTCTGACCTTCGTATTGACGATGAAACACAGAAATTGCATCGGAATTAAATACAAAAGGCACAAAGATATCTTCAGTACAAAAAGACTGACTCTTCTTACTGTCTATGTTTCGAACCCTTCCTGTGACACTAGTTATAGATTCCGATGCTTGACTTTAGGTTTACTGATTCCCTCTGACCTTCTTATAGACAAAGAAACACATAAATTGCATCGGAATTAAATACAAAAGGCACAATGCCGACTCAAGTACAAGAAGACTGGCTCTTCTTACTGTCTATGATTTAAACCATTTCTGTGACACTAGTTATAGATTCCGAAGCTTCACTTCAGGTTTACTGTATCCCTCTGACCTTCTTATTGACGTAGAAACACAGATATTGCATCGGAATTAAATACAAAAGGCACAATGCCGACTGAAGTACAAGAAGATTGACCCATCCCACTGTCTTTGTTTTGAACCATTCCTGTGACACTAGTTATAGATTCCGATGCTTCACTTCAGGTTCACTGTATCCCTCTGACCTTCGTATTGACGATGAAACACAGAAATTGCATCGGAATTAAATACAAATGGCAAAATGCCGACTTAAGTACAAAAAGAGTGACTCTTCTCACTGTCTATGATTTGAACCATTCCTGTGACATTAGTTATAGATTCCGATGCTTCACTTCAGGTTTACTGTATCCCTGTGAGCTTCTTATTGACGATGAAACACAGAAATTGCATCGTAATTATATACAAAAGGCACTATGCCGACTTAAGTACAAGAAGACTAACTCTTCTTACTGTCTATGTTTTGAACCATTCCTGTGACACTAGTTATAGATTCCGATGCTTCACTTCAGGTTTACTGTATCCCTCTGACCTTCTTATTGACGATGACACACAGAAATAGCATCTTAATTAAATACAAAAGGCACAATGCCGACTTCAGTACAAGAACACTAACTCATCTTACTGTCAATGGTTTGAACCATTCCTGTTACACTAGTTATAGATTCCGATACTTCACTTCTGGTTTACTGTATCCCTCTGACCTTCTTATTGACGATGAAACACAGAAATTGCATCGGAATTAAATACAAAAGGCACAATGCCGACTTATGTACAAGAAAACTGACTCTTCTTACTGTCTATGTTTTGAACCATTCCTGTGACACTAGTTATAGATTCCGATGCTTCCCTTCAGTTTTACTCTATCCCTCTGAACTTCTTAATGACGAAGAAACACAGATATTGCATCGGAATTAAATACAAAAGGCACAATGCCGACTTAAGTACAAGAAGACTGACCCTTCTTACTGTCTATGTTTTGAACCATTCCTGTGACACTAGTTATAGATTCTGATGCTTCACTTCGGGTTTACTGTATCCCTCTGACCTTTTTATTGACGATGAAACACAGAAATTACATCGGAATTTAATACAAAAGGCACAATGCCGACTCAAGTACAAGAGGAATGCTTCTTCTTACTGTCTATGTTTTGAAACATTTCTGTGACACTAGTTATAGATTACGATGCTTCCCTTCAGGATTACTGTATCCCTCTGACCTTCTTATTGACGAAGAAACACAGATATTGCATTGGAATTAAATACAATAGGCACAATACCGACTTAAGTACAAGAAGACTGTCCCTTCTTACTGTCCAAGTTTTGAACCATTCCAGTGACACTAGTTATAGATACCGATGCTTCACTTTAGGTTTACTGTATCCCTCTGACCTTCGTATTGACGATGAAACACAGAAATTGCATCGGAATTAAATACAAAAGGCACAATGCCGTCTTAAGTACAAAAAGACTGACTCTTCTTACTGTCTATGTTTTGAACCATTCCTGTGACACTAGTTATAGATTCCGATGCTTGACTTTAGGTTTACTGAATCCCTCTGACCTTCTTATAGACAAAGAAACACATAAATTGCATCGGAATTAAATACAAAAGGCACAATGCCGACTCAAGTACAAGAAGACTGGCTCTTCTTACTGTCTATGATTTAAACCATTTCTGTGACACTAGTTATAGATTCCGATGCTTCACTTCAGGTTTACTGTATCCCTCTGACCTTCTTATTGACGAAGAAACACAGATATTGCATCGTAGTTAAATACAAAAGGCACAATGCCGACTTAAGTACAAGAAGACTGACCCATCCTACTGTCTTTGTTTGAACCATTCCTGTGACACTTGTTATTGATTCCGATGCTTTACTTCAGGTTCACTGTATCCCTCTGACCTTCGTATTGACGATGAAACACAGAAATTGCATCGGAATTAAATACAAATGGCACAATGCCGACTTAAGAACAAAAAGAGTGACTCTTCTTACTGTCTACGTTTTGAACCACTCCTGTGACACTAGTTACAGATTCCGATGCTTCACTTCAGGTTTACTGTATCCCTGTGAGCTTCTTATTGACGATGAAACACAGAAAATTCATCGGAACTATATAAAAAAGGCACAATGCCGACTCAAGTACAAGAAGACTGGCTCTTCTTACTGTCTATGTTTTGAGCCATTCCTGTGACACTAGTTATAGATTCCGATGCTTCACTTCAGGTTTACTGTATCCAGCTGACCTTCTTATTGACGATGAAGCACAGAAATTGCATCGGAATTAAATACAAAAGGCAAAATGCCGACTTAAGTACAAGAAGACTGACTCTTCTTACTGTCTATGATTTGAACCATTCCTGTGACACTAGTTATAGGTTCCCATGCTTCACTTCAGTTTTACTGTATCCCTGTGACCTTCTTATTGACGATGAAACACAGAAATTGAATTGGAATTAAATACAAAAGGCACAATGCCGACTTAAGTACAAGAAGACTGACTCTTCCTACTGTCTATGTTTTCAACCATTCCTGTGACACTAGTTATAGATTCCGATGCTTCACTTCAGGTTTACTGTATCCCTTTCACCTTCCTATTGACGATGAAGCACAGAAATTGCATCTTAATTAAATACAAATGGCACAATGCCGACTTAAGTACAAAATAACTGTCTCTTCCTACTGACTATGTTTTGAACAATTCCTGTGACACTAGTTATAGATTCCGATGCTTCACTTCGGGTTTACTGTATCCCTCTGACCTTCTTATTGACGATGAAACACGTAAATTGCATCGGAATTAAATACAAAATGCACAATGCCGACTTAAGTACTAAAAGGATGAGTCTTCTTACTGTCTATGTTTTGAACCATTCCTGTGACACTAGTTATAGATTCCGATGCTTGACTTCAGGTTTACTGTATCCCTCTGACCTTCTTATTGACAATGAAACACAGAAATTGCATCCTAATTAAATACAAAAGGCACAATGCCGAGTCAAGTACAAGAAGACTGGCTCTTCTTACTGTCTATGTTTTGAACCATTTCTGTGACACTAGTTATAGATTCCGATGCTTCACTTCAGGTTTACTGTACCCTCTGACCTTCTTATTGACGATGAAACACAGAAATTGCATCCTAATTAAATACGAAAGGCACAATGCCGACTCAAGTACAAGAAGATTGGCTCTTCTTACTGTCTATGTTTTGGACCATTTCTGTGACACTAGTTATAGATTCCGATGCTTCACTTCAGTTTTACTCTATCCCTCTGAACTTCTTAATGACGAAGAAACACAGATATTGCATCGGAATTAAATACAAAAGGCACAATGCCGACTTAAGTACAAGAAGACTGACCCTTCTTACTGTCTATGTTTTGAACCATTCCTGTGACACTAGTTATAGATTCTGATGCTTCACTTCGGGTTTACTGTATCCCTCTGACCTTTGACCTTTTTATTGACGATGAAACACAGAAATTACATCGGAATTTCATACAAAAGGCACAATGCCGACTCAAGTACAAGAGGAATGCTTCTTCTTACTGTCTATGTTTTGAACCATTTCTGTGACACTAGTTATAGATTACGATGCTTCCCTTCAGGATTACTGTATCCCTCTGACCTTCTTATTGACGAAGAAACACAGATATTGCATAGGAATTAAATACAAAAGGCACAATGCCGACTTAAGTACAAGAAGACTGTCCCTTCTTGCTGTCTAAGTTTTGAACCATTCCTGTGACACTAGTTATAGATACCGATGCTTCACTTTAGGTTTACTGTATCCCTCTGACCTTCGTATTGACGATGAAACACAGAAATTGCATCGGAATTAAATACAAAAGGCACAATGCCGACTCAAGTACAAGAAGACTGGCTCTTCTTACTGTCTATGATTGAAACCATTTCTGTGACACTAGTTATAGATTCCGATGCTTCACTTCAGGTTTACTGTATCCCTCTGACCTTCTTATTGACGAAGCAACACAGATATTGCATCGGAGTTAAATACAAATGGCACAATGCCGACTTAAGAACAAAAAGAGTGACTCTTCTTATTGTCTATGTTTTGAACCATTTCTGTGACACTAGTTATAGATTACGATGCTTCCCTTCAGGATTACTGTATCCCTCTGACCTTCTTATTGACGAAAAAACTCAGATATTGAATCGGAATTAAATACAAAAGGCACAATGCCGACTTAAGTACAAGAAGACTGACCCTTCTTACTGTCTATGTTTTGAACCATTCCTGTGACACTAGTTATAGATTCTGATGCTTCACTTCGGGTTTACTGTATCCCTCTGACCTTTGACCTTTTTATTGACGATGAAACACAGAAATTACATCGGAATTTCATACAAAAGGCACAATGCCGACTCAAGTACAAGAGGAATGCTTCTTCTTACTGTCTATGTTTTGAGCCATTCCTGTGACACTAGTAATAGATTCTGATGCTTCACTTCAGGTTTACTGTATCCAGCTGACCTTCTTATTGACGATGAATCACAGAAATTGCATCGGAATTAAATACAAAAGGCAAAATGCCGACTTAAGTGCAAGAAGACTGACTCTTCTTACTGTCTATTATTTGAACCATTCCTGTGACACTAGTTATAGGTTCCCATGCTTCACTTC
The DNA here is from genome assembly GCF_021461385.2 of Schistocerca piceifrons. NCBI lineage: Eukaryota > Metazoa > Arthropoda > Insecta > Orthoptera > Acrididae > Schistocerca > Schistocerca piceifrons. The sequence goes on along the minus strand of NC_060141.1, from coordinate 852,663,265 downwards.
AGTTTTACTGTATCCCTCTGACCTTCTTATTGACGATGAAACACAGAAATTGCATTGGAATTAAATACAAAAGGCACAATGCCGACTTAAGTACAAGAAGACTGACTCTTCCTACTGTCTCTGTTTTGAACCATTCCCGTGACACTAGTTATAGATTCCGATGCTTCACTTCAGGTTTACTTTATCCCTCTCACATTCCTATTGACGATGAAACACAGAAATTGCATCTTAATTAAATACAAATGGCACAATGCCGACTTAAGTACAAAATAACTGTCTCTTCCTAATGACTATGTTTTGAACCATTCCTGTGACACTAGTTATAGATTCCGATGCTTCACTTCAGGTTTATTGTATCCAGCTGACCTTCTTATTGACGATGAAGCACAGAAATTGCATCGGAATTAAATACAAAAGGCAAAATGCCGACTTAAGTGCAAGTAGACTGACTCTTCTTACTGTCTATGATTTGAACCACTCCTGTGACACTAGTTATAGGTTCCCATGCTTCACTTCAGTTTTACTGTATCCCTCTGACCACTTTATCGACGATAAAACACAGAAATTGCATCTTAATTAAATACAAAGGGCACAATGCCGACTTAAGTACAAGAAGACTGACTCTTCTTATTGTCAACGTTTTCTACCATTCCCGTGACATTAGTTATAGATTCCGATGATTCACTTCAGGTAACTGTATCCAGCTGACCTTCTTATTGACGACGAAACACAGAAATTGCATTGTAATTATATACAAAAGGCACAATGCCGACTTCAGTACAAGAAGACTGACTCTTCTTACTGTATATGTTTTGAACCATTCCTGTGACACTAGTTATAGATTCCGATGCTTCACTTCAGGTTTACTATATCCCTCTGACCTTCTTATTGACGATGAAACACAGAAATAGCATCTTAATTAAATACAAAAGGCACAATGCCGACTTCAGTACAAGAACACTAACTCATCTGACAGTCAATGGTTTGAACCATTCCTGTTACACTAGTTATAGATTCCGATGCTTCACTTCGGGTTTACTGTATCCCTCTGACCTTCTTATTGACGATGAAACACGTAAATTGCATCGGAATTAAATACAAAGTGCACAATGCCGACTTAAGTACAAAAAGAATGGGTCTTCTTACTGTCTATGTTTTGAACCATTCCTGTGAGACTAGTTATAGATTCCGATGCTTCACTTCAGGTTTACTGATTCCCTCTGACCTTCTTATAGACAAAGAAACACATAAATTGCATCGGAATTAAATACAAAAGGCACAATGCCGACTCAAGTACAAGAAGACTGGCTCTTGTTACTGTCTATGATTTAAACCATTTCTGTGACACTAGTTATAGATTCCGATGCTTCACTTCAGTTTTACTGTATCCCTCTGACCTTCTTATTGACGTAGAGACACAGATATTGCATCGAAATTAAATACAAAAGGCACAATGACGACTTAAGTACAAGAAGACTGACCCATCCCACTGTCTTTGTTTTGAACCATTCCTGTGACACTAGTTATAGATTCCGATGCTTCACTTCAGGTTCACTGTATCCCTCTGACCTTCGTATTGACGATGAAACACAGAAATTGCATCGGAATTAAATACAAATGGCAAAATGCCGACTTAAGTACAAAAAGAGTGACTCTTCTTACTGTCTATGATTTGAACCATTCCTGTGACACTAGTTATAGATTCCGATGCTACACTTCAGGTTTACTGTATCCCTGTGGGCTTGTTATTGACGATGAAACACAGAAATTGCATCGGAATTATATACAAAAGGCACAATGCCGACTTAAGTGCAAGATAACTGACTCTTCTTACTGTCAATGTTTGAACCATTCCTGTGACACTAGTTATAGATTCCGATGGTTTTCTTCAGGTTTACTATATCCCTCTGACCTTCTTATTGACGATCAAACACAGAAAATTCATCGGAATTAAATACAAAAGGCACAATGCCGACTCAAGTACAAGAAGACTGGCTCTTCATACTGTCTATGTTTTGAGCCATTCCTGTGACTCTAGTTATAGATTCCGGTGCTTCACTTCAGGTTTACTGTATCCAGCTGACCTTCTTATTGACGATGAAGCACAGAAATTGCATCGGAATTAAATACAAAAGGCAAAATGCCGACTTAAGTACAAGAAGACTGACTCTTCTTACTGTCTATGATTTGAACCATTCCTGTGACACTAGTTATAGGTTCACATGCTTCACTTCAGGTTTACTGTATCCCTTTCACCTTCCTATTGACGATGAAGCACAGAAATTGCATCTTAATTAAATACAAATGGCACAATGCCGACTTAAGTACAAAATAACTGTCTCTTCCTACTGACTATGTTTTGAACCATTCCTGTGACACTAGTTATAGATTCCGATGCTTCACTTCGGGTTTACTGTATCCCTCTGACCTTCTTATTGACGATGAAACACGTAAATTGCATCGGAATTAAATACAAAATGCACAATGCCGACTTAAGTACTAAAAGGATGAGTCTTCTTACTGTCTATGTTTTGAACCATTCCTGTGACACTAGTTATAGATTCCGATGCTTGACTTCAGGTTTACTGTATCCCTCTGACCTTCTTATTGACAATGAAACACAGAAATTGCATCCTAATTAAATACAAAAGGCACAATGCCGAGTCAAGTACAAGAAGACTGGCTCTTCTTACTGTCTATGTTTTGAACCATTTCTGTGACACTAGTTATAGATTCCGATGCTTCACTTCAGGTTTACTGTATCCCTCTGACCTTCTTATTGACGATGAAACACAGAAATTGCATCCTAATTAAATACAAAAGGCACAATGCCGACTCAAGTACAAGAAGATTGGCTCTTCTTACTGTCTATGTTTTGGACCATTTCTGTGACACTAGTTATAGATTCCGATGCTTCACTTCAGTTTTACTCTATCCCTCTGAACTTCTTAATGACGAAGAAACACAGATATTGCATCGGAATTAAATACAAAAGGCACAATGCCGACTTAAGTACAAGAAGACTGACCCTTCTTACTGTCTATGTTTTGAACCATTCCTGTGACACTAGTTATAGATTCTGATGCTTCACTTCGGGTTTACTGTATCCCTCTGACCTTTGACCTTTTTATTGACGATGAAACACAGAAATTACATCGGAATTTCATACAAAAGGCACAATGCCGACTCAAGTACAAGAGGAATGCTTCTTCTTACTGTCTATGTTTTGAACCATTTCTGTGACACTAGTTATTGATTACGATGCTTCCCTTCAGGATTACTGTATCCCTCTGACCTTCTTATTGACGAAGAAACACAGATATTGCATAGGAATTAAATACAAAAGGCACAATGCCGACTTAAGTACAAGAAGACTGTCCCTTCTTACTGTCTAAGTTTTGAACCATTCCTGTGACACTAGTTATAGATACCGATGCTTCACTTTAGGTTTACTGTATCCCTCTGACCTTCGTATTGACGATGAAACACAGAAATTGCATCGGAATTAAATACAAAAGGCACAATGCCGACTCAAGTACAAGAAGACTGGCTCTTCTTACTGTCTATGATTGAAACCATTTCTGTGACACTAGTTATAGATTCCGATGCTTCACTTCAGGTTTACTGTATCCCTCTGACCTTCTTATTGACGAAGCAACACAGATATTGCATCGGAGTTAAATACAAATGGCACAATGCCGACTTAAGAACAAAAAGAGTGACTCTTCTTATTGTCTATGTTTTGAACCATTTCTGTGACACTAGTTATAGATTACGATGCTTCCCTTCAGGATTACTGTATCCCTCTGACCTTCTTATTGACGAAGAAACACAGATATTGAATCGGAATTAAATACAAAAGGCACAATGCCGACTTAAGTACAAGAAGACTGACCCTTCTTACTGTCTATGTTTTGAACCATTCCTGTGACACTAGTTATAGATTCTGATGCTTCACTTCGGGTTTACTGTATCCCTCTGACCTTTGACCTTTTTATTGACGATGAAACACAGAAATTACATCGGAATTTCATACAAAAGGCACAATGCCGACTCAAGTACAAGAGGAATGCTTCTTCTTACTGTCTATGTTTTGAGCCATTCCTGTGACAATAGTAATAGATTCTGATGCTTCACTTCAGGTTTACTGTATCCAGCTGACCTTCTTATTGACGATGAATCACAGAAATTGCATCGGAATTAAATACAAAAGGCAAAATGCCGACTTAAGTGCAAGAAGACTGACTCTTCTTACTGTCTATGATTTGAACCATTCCTGTGACACTAGTTATAGGTTCCCATGCTTCACTTCAGTTTTACTGTATCCCTCTGACCTTCTTATTGACGATGAAACTCAGAAATTGCATTGGAATTAAATACAAAAGGCACAATGCCGACTTAAGTACAAGAAGACTGACTCTTCCTACTGTCTCTGTTTTGAACCATTCCCGTGACACTAGTTATAGATTCCGATGCTTCACTTCAGGTTTACTTTATCCCTCTCACATTCCTATTGACGATGAAACACAGAAATTGCATCTTAATTAAATACAAATGGCACAATGCCGACTTAAGTACAAAATAACTGTCTCTTCCTAATGACTATGTTTTGAACCATTCCTGTGACACTAGTTATAGATTCCGATGCTTCACTTCAGGTTTATTGTATCCAGCTGACCTTCTTATTGACGATGAAGCACAGAAATTGCATCGGAATTAAATACAAAAGGCAAAATGCCGACTTAAGTGCAAGAAGACTGACTCTTCTTACTGTCTATGATTTGAACCACTCCTGTGACACTAGTTATAGGTTCCCATGCTTCACTTCAGTTTTACTGTATCCCTCTGACCACTTTATCGACGATAAAACACAGAAATTGCATCTTAATTAAATACAAAGGGCACAATGCCGACTTAAGTACAAGAAGACTGACTCTTCTTATTGTCAACGTTTTCTACCATTCCCGTGACATTAGTTATAGATTCCGATGATTCACTTCAGGTAACTGTATCCAGCTGACCTTCTTATTGACGACGAAACACAGAAATTGCATTGTAATTATATACAAAAGGCACAATGCCGACTTCAGTACAAGAAGACTGACTCTTCTTACTGTATATGTTTTGAACCATTCCTGTGACACTAGTTATAGATTCCGATGCTTGACTTCAGGTTTACTATATCCCTCTGACCTTCTTATTGACGATGAAACACAGAAATAGCATCTTAATTAAATACAAAAGGCACAATGCCGACTTCAGTACAAGAACACTAACTCATCTGACAGTCAATGGTTTGAACCATTCCTGTTACACTAGTTATAGATTCCGATGCTTCACTTCGGGTTTACTGTATCCCTCTGACCTTCTTATAGACAAAGAAACACATAAATTGCATCGGAATTAAATACAAAAGGCACAATGCCGACTCAAGTACAAGAAGACTGGCTCTTGTTACTGTCTATGATTTAAACCATTTCTGTGACACTAGTTATAGATTCCGATGCTTCACTTCAGTTTTACTGTATCCCTCTGACCTTCTTATTGACGTAGAGACACAGATATTGCATCGGAATTAAATACAAAAGGCACAATGACGACTTAAGTACAAGAAGACTGACCCATCCCACTGTCTTTGTTTTGAACCATTCCTGTGACACTAGTTATAGATTCCGATGCTTCACTTCAGGTTCACTGTATCCCTCTGACCTTCGTATTGACGATGAAACACAGAAATTGCATCGGAATTAAATACAAATGGCAAAATGCCGACTTAAGTACAAAAAGAGTGACTCTTCTTACTGTCTATGATTTGAACCATTCCTGTGACACTAGTTATAGATTCCGATGCTACACTTCAGGTTTACTGTATCCCTGTGGGCTTGTTATTGACGATGAAACACAGAAATTGCATCGGAATTATATACAAAAGGCACAATGCCGACTTAAGTGCAAGATAACTGACTCTTCTTACTGTCAATGTTTGAACCATTCCTGTGACACTAGTTATAGATTCCGATGGTTTACTTCAGGTTTACTATATCCCTCTGACCTTCTTATTGACGATCAAACACAGAAAATTCATCGGAATTAAATACAAAAGGCACAATGCCGACTCAAGTACAAGAAGACTGGCTCTTCATACTGTCTATGTTTTGAGCCATTCCTGTGACACTAGTTATAGATTCCGGTGCTTCACTTTAGGTTTACTGTATCCAGCTGACCTTCTTATTGACGATGAAGCACAGAAATTGCATCGGAATTAAATACAAAAGGCAAAATGCCGACTTAAGTACAAGAAGACTGACTCTTCTTACTGTCTATGATTTGAACCATTCCTGTGACACTAGTTATAGGTTCACATGCTTCACTTCAGGTTTACTGTATCCCTTTCACCTTCCTATTGACGATGAAGCACAGAAATTGCATCTTAATTAAATACAAATGGCACAATGCCGACTTAAGTACAAAATAACTGTCTCTTCCTACTGACTATGTTTTGAACCATTCCTGTGACACTAGTTATAGATTCCGATGCTTCACTTCGGGTTTACTGTATCCCTCTGACCTTCTTAATGACGATGAAACACGTAAATTGCATCGGAATTAAATACAAAATGCACAATGCCGACTTAAGTACTAAAAGAATGGGTCTTCTTACTGTCTATGTTTTGAACCATTCCTGTGACACTAGTTATAGATTCCGATGCTTGACTTCAGGTTTACTGAATCCCTCTGACCTTCTTATTGACAATGAAACACAGAAATTGCATCCTAATTAAATACAAAAGGCACAATGCCGACTCAAGTACAAGAAGACTGGCTCTTCTTACTGTCTATGTTTTGAACCATTTCTGTGACACTAGTTATAGATTCCGATGCTTCACTTCAGGTTTACTGTATCCCTCTGACCTTCTTATTGACGATGAAACACAGAAATTGCATCCTAATTAAATACAAAAGGCACAATGCCGACTCAAGTACAAGAAGATTGGCTCTTCTTACTGTCTCTGTTTTGAACCATTTCTGTGACACTAGTTATAGATTCCGATGCTTCACTTCAGTTTTACTCTATCCCTCTGAACTTCTTAATGACGAAGAAACACAGATATTGCATCGGAATTAAATACAAAAGGCACAATGCCGACCTAAGTACAAGAAGACTGACCCTTCTTACTGTCTATGTTTTGAACCATTCCTGTGACACTAGTTATAGATTCAGATGCTTCACGTCAGGTTTACTGTATACCTGTGAGCTTCTTATTGACGATGAAACACAGAAAATTCATCGGAATTAAATACAAAAGGCACAATGCCGACTCATGTACAAGAAGACTGGCTCTTCTTACTGTCTATGTTTTGAGCCATTCCTGTGACACTAGTAATAGATTCCGATGCTTCACTTCAGGTTTACTGTATCCAGCTGACCTTCTTATTGACGATGAAGCACAGAAATTGCATCGGAATTAAATACAAAAGGCAAAATGCCGACTTGAGTACAAGAAGACTGACTCTTCTTACTGTCTATGATTTTAACCATTCCTGTGACACTAGTTATAGGTTTCCATGCTTCACTTCAGTTTTACTGTATCCCTCTGACCTCTTTATCGACGATAAAACACAAAAATTGCATCTTAATTAAATACAAAGGGCACAATGCCGACTTAAGTACAAGAAGACTGACTCTTCTTATTGTCAATGTTTTCTACCATTCCGGTGACATTAGTTATAGATTCCGATGATTCACTTCAGGTAACTGTATCCAGCTGACCTTCTTATTGACGACGAAACACAGAAATTGCATTGTAATTATATACAAAAGGCACAATGCCGACTTAAGTACAAGAAGACTGACTCTTCTTACTGTATATGTTTTTAACCATTCCTGTGACACTAGTTATAGATTCCGATGCTTCACTTCAGGTTTACTATATCCCTCTGACCTTCTTATTGACGATGAAACACGTAAATTGCATCGGAATTAAATACAAAGTGCACAATGCCGACTTAAGTACAAAAAGAATGGGTCTTCTTACTGTCTATGTTTTGAACCATTCCTGTGACACTAGTTATAGATTCCGATGCTTCACTTCAGGTTTACTGTATCCCTCTGACCTTCTTATTGACAATGAAACACAGAAATTGCATCCTAATTAAATGCAAAAGGCACAATGCCGACTCAAGTACAAGAAGACTGGCTCTTCTTACTGTCTATGTTTTGAACCATTTCTGTGACACTAGTTATAGATTCCGATGCTTCACTTCAGTTTTACTGTATAACTCTGACATTCTTAATGACGAAGAAACATAGATATTGCATCGGAATTAAATACAAAAGGCACAATGCCGACTTAAGTACAAGAAGACTGACCCTTCTTACTATCTACGTTTTGAACCATTCCTGTGACACTAGTTATAGATACCGATGCTTCACTTCAGGTTTACTGTATCCCTCTGACCTTCGTATTGACGATGAAACACAGAAATTGCATCGGAATTAAATACAAAAGGCACAATGCCATCTTAAGTACAAAAAGACTGACTCTTCTTACTGTCTATGTTTCGAACCTTTCCTGTGACACTAGTTATAGATTCCGATGCTTGACTTTAGGTTTACTGATTCCCTCTGACCTTCTTATAGACAAAGAAACACATAAATTGCATCGGAATTAAATACAAAAGGCACAATGCCGACTCAAGTACAAGAAGACTGGCTCTTCCTACTGACTATGTTTTGAACCATTCCTGTGACACTAGTTATAGATTCCGATGCTTCACTTCGGGTTTACTGTATCCCTCTGACCTTCTTAATGACGATGAAACACGTAAATTGCATCGGAATTAAATACAAAATGCACAATGCCGACTTAAGTACTAAAAGAATGGGTCTTCTTACTGTCTATGTTTTGAACCATTCCTGTGACACTAGTTATAGATTCCGATGCTTGACTTCAGGTTTACTGTATCCCTCTGACCTTCTTATTGACAATGAAACACAGAAATTGGATCCTAATTAAATACAAAAGGCACAATGCCGACTCAAGTACAAGAAGACTGGCTCTTCTTACTGTCTATGTTTTGAACCATTTCTGTGACACTAGTTATAGATTCCGATGCTTCACTTCAGGTTTACTGTATCCCTCTGACCTTCTTATTGACGATGAAACACAGAAATTGCATCCTAATTAAATACAAAAGGCACAATGCCGACTCAAGTACAAGAAGATTGGCTCTTCTTACTGTCTATGTTTTGAACCATTTCTGTGACACTAGGTATAGATTCCAATGCTTCACTTCAGTTTTACTCTATCCCTCTGAACTTCTTAATGACGAAGAAACACAGATATTGCATCGGAATTAAATACAAAAGGCACAATGCCGACCTAAGTACAAGAAGACTGACCCTTCTTACTGTCTATGTTTTGAACCATTCCTGTGACACTAGTTATAGATACCGATGCTTCACTTTAGGTTTACTGTATCCCTCTGACCTTCGTATTGACGATGAAACACAGAAATTGCATCGGAATTAAATACAAAAGGCACAATGCCGACTCAAGTACAAGAAGACTGGCTCTTCTTACTGTCTATGATTGAAACCATTTCTGTGACACTAGTTATAGATTCCGATGCTTCACTTCAGGTTTACTGTATCCCTCTGACCTTCTTATTGACGAAGCAACACAGTTATTGCATCGGAGTTAAATACAAATGGCACAATGCCGACTTAAGAACAAAAAGAGTGACTCTTCTTACTGTCTATGTTTTGAACCACTCCTGTGACACTAGTTACAGATTCCGATGCTTCACTTCAGGTTCACTGTATCCCTCTGACGTTCGTATTGACGATGAAACACAGAAATTGCATCGGAACTAAATACAAATGGCACAATGCCGACTTAAGAACAAAAAGAGTGACTCTTCTTACTGTCTATGTTTTGAACCATTCCTGTGACACTAGTTATAGATTCCGATGCTTCACGTCAGGTTTACTGTATACCTGTGAGCTTCTTATTGACGATGAAACACAGAAAATTCATCGGAATTAAATACAAAAGGCACAATGCCGACTCAAGTACAAGAAGACTGGCTCTTCTTACTGTCTCTGTTTTGAGCCATTCCTGTGACACTAGTAATAGATTCCGATGCTTCACTTCAGGTTTACTGTATCCAGCTGACCTTCTTATTGACGATGAAGCACAGAAATCGCACCGGAATTAAATACAAAAGGCAAAATGCCGACTTGAGTACAAGAAGACTGACTCTTCTTACTGTCTATGATTTGAACCATTCCTGTGACACTAGTTATAGGTTCCCATGCTTCGCTTCAGTTTTACTGTATCCCTCTGACCTCTTTATCGACGATAAAACACAAAAATTGCATCTTAATTAAATACAAAGGGCACAATGCCGACTTAAGTACAAGAAGACTGACTCTTCTTATTGTCAATGTTTTCTACCATTCCGGTGACATTAGTTATAGATTCCGATGATTCACTTCAGGTAACTGTATCCAGCTGACCTTCTTATTGACGACGAAACACAGAAATTGCATTGTAATTATATACAAAAGGCACAATGCCGACTTAAGTACAAGAAGACTGACTCTTCTTACTGTATATGTTTTGAACCATTCCTGTGACACTAGTTATAGATTCCGATGCTTCACTTCAGGTTTACTATATCCCTCTGACCTTCTTATTGACGATGAAACACAGAAATAGCATCTTAAATAAATACAAAAGGCACAATGCCGACTTCAGTACAAGAACACTAACTCATCTGACAGACAATGGTTTGAACCATTCCTGTTACACTAGTTATAGATTCCGATGCTTCACTTCGGGTTTACTGTATCCCTCTGACCTTCTTATTGACGATGAAACACGTAAATTGCATCGGAATTAAATACAAAGTGCACAATGCCGACTTAAGTACAAAAAGAATGGGTCTTCTTACTGTCTATGCTTTGAACCATTCCTGTGACACTAGTTATAGATTCCGATGCTTCACTTCAGGTTTACTGTATCCCTCTGACCTTCTTATTGACAATGAAACACAGAAATTGCATCCTAATTAAATGCAAAAGGCACAATGCCGACTCAAGTACAAGAAGACTGGCTCTTCTTACTGTCTATGTTTTGAACCATTTCTGTGACACTAGTTATAGATTCCGATGCTTCACTTCAGTTTTACTGTATAACTCTGACATTCTTAATGACGAAGAAACACAGATATTGCATCGGAATTAAATACAAAAGGCACAATGCCGACTTAAGTACAAGAAGACTGACCCTTCTTACTGTCTACGTTTTGAACCATTCCTGTGACACTAGTTATAGATACCGATGCTTCACTTCAGGTTTACTGTATCCCTCTGACCTTCCTATTGACGATGAAACACAGAAATTGCATCGGAATTAAATACAAAAGGCACACTGCCATCGTAAGTACAAAAAGACTGACTTTTCTTACTGTCTATGTTTCGAACCTTTCCTGTGACACTAGTTATAGATTCCGATGCTTGACTTTAGGTTTACTGATTCCCTCTGACCTTCTTATAGACAAAGAAACACATAAATTGCATCGGAATTAAATACAAAAGGCACAATGCCGACTCAAGTACAAGAAGACTGGCTCTTCTTACTGTCTATGATTTAAACCATTTCTGTGACACTAGTTATAGATTCCGATGCTTCACTTCAGGTTTACTGTATCCCTCTGACCTTCTTATTGACGTAGAGAGACAGAAATTGCATCGGAATTAAATACAAAAGGCACAATGACGACTTAAGTACAAGAAGACTGACCCATCCCACTGTCTTTGTTTTGAACCATTCCTGTGACACTAGTTATAGATTCCGATGCTTCACTTCAGGTTCACTGTATCCCTCTGACCTTCGTATTGACGATGAAACACAGAAATTGCATCGGAATTAAATACAAATGGCAAAATGCCGACTTAAGTACAAAAAGAGTGACTCTTCTTACTGTCTATGATTTGAACCATTCCTGTGACACTAGTTATAGATTCCGATGCTACACTTCAGGTTTACTGTATCCCTGTGAGCTTGTTATTGACGATGAAACACAGAAATTGCATCGGAATTATATACAAAAGGCACAATGCCGACTTAAGTGCAAGAAGACTGACTCCTCTTACTGTCAATGTTTGAACCATTCCTGTGACACTAGTTATAGATTCCGATGGTTTACTTCAGGTTTACTATATCCCTCTGACCTTCTTATTGACGTAGAAACACAGATATTGCATCAGAATTAAATACAAAAGGCACAATGACGACTTAAGTACAAGAAGACTGACCCATCCCACTGTCTTTGTTTTGAACCATTCCTGTGACACTAGTTATAGATTCCGATGCTTCACTTCAGGTTCACTGTATCCCTCTGACCTTCGTATTGACGATGAAACACAGAAATTGCATCGGAATTAAATACAAATGGCAAAATGCCGACTTAAGTACAAGAAGACTGACCCTTCTTACTGTCTATGTTTTGAACCATTCCTGTGACACTAGTTATAGATTCCGATGCTTCACTTCAGGTTTACTGTATCCCTCTGACCTTCTTATTGACAATGAAACACAGAAATTGCATCCTAATTAAATACAAAAGGCACAATGCCGACTCAAATACAAGCAGACTGGCTCTTCTTACTGTCTATGATTTGAACCATTTCTGTGACACTAGTTATAGATCCGATGCTTCACTTCAGTTTTACTGTATAACTCTGACCTTCTTAATGACGAAGAAACACAGATATTGCATCGGAATTAAATAGAAAAGGCACAATGCCGACTTCAGTACAAGAAGACTGACCCTTCTTACTGTCTATGTTTTGAACCATTCCTGTGACACTAGTTATAGATTCCGATGCTTCACTTCGGGTTTACTGTATCCCTCTGACCTTCTTAATGACGATGAAACACGTAAATTGCATCGGAATTAAATACAAAATGCACAATGCCGACTTAAGTACTAAAAGAATGGGTCTTCTTACTGTCTATGTTTTGAACCATTCCTGTGACACTAGTTATAGATTCCGATGCTTGACTTCAGGTTTACTGAATCCCTCTGACCTTCTTATTGACAATGAAACACAGAAATTGCATCCTAATTAAATACAAAAGGCACAATGCCGACTCAAGTACAAGAAGACTGGCTCTTCTTACTGTCTATGTTTTGAACCATTTCTGTGACACTAGTTATAGATTCCGATGCTTCACTTCAGGTTTACTGTATCCCTCTGACCTTCTTATTGACGATGAAACACAGAAATTGCATCCTAATTAAATACAAAAGGCACAATGCCGACTCAAGTACAAGAAGATTGGCTCTTCTTACTGTCTCTGTTTTGAACCATTTCTGTGACACTAGTTATAGATTCCGATGCTTCACTTCAGTTTTACTCTATCCCTCTGAACTTCTTAATGACGAAGAAACACAGATATTGCATCGGAATTAAATACAAAAGGCACAATGCCGACCTAAGTACAAGAAGACTGACACTTCTTACTGTCTATGTTTTGAACCATTCCTGTGACACTAGTTATAGATTCCGATGCTTCACGTCAGGTTTACTGTATACCTGTGAGCTTCTTATTGACGATGAAACACAGAAAATTCATCGGAATTAAATACAAAAGGCACAATGCCGACTCAAGTACAAGAAGACTGGCTCTTCTTACTGTCTATGTTTTGAGCCATTCCTGTGACACTAGTAATAGATTCCGATGCTTCACTTCAGGTTTACTGTATCCAGCTGACCTTCTTATTGACGATGAAGCACAGAAATTGCATCGGAATTAAATACAAAAGGCAAAATGCCGACTTGAGTACAAGAAGACTGACTCTTCTTACTGTCTATGATTTGAACCATTCCTGTGACACTAGTTATAGGTTTCCATGCTTCACTTCAGTTTTACTGTATCCCTCTGACCTCTTTATCGACGATAAAACACAAAAATTGCATCTTAATTAAATACAAAGGGCACAATGCCGACTTAAGTACAAGAAGACTGACTCTTCTTATTGTCAATGTTTTCTACCATTCCGGTGACATTAGTTATAGATTCCGATGATTCACTTCAGGTAACTGTATCCAGCTGACCTTCTTATTGACGACGAAACACAGAAATTGCATTGTAATTATATACAAAAGGCACAATGCCGACTTAAGTACAAGAAGACTGACTCTTCTTACTGTATATGTTTTTAACCATTCCTGTGACACTAGTTATAGATTCCGATGCTTCACTTCAGGTTTACTATATCCCTCTGACCTTCTTATTGACGATGAAACACGTAAATTGCATCGGAATTAAATACAAAGTGCACAATGCCGACTTAAGTACAAAAAGAATGGGTCTTCTTACTGTCTATGTTTTGAACCATTCCTGTGACACTAGTTATAGATTCCGATGCTTCACTTCAGGTTTACTGTATCCCTCTGACCTTCTTATTGACAATGAAACACAGAAATTGCATCCTAATTAAATGCAAAAGGCACAATGCCGACTCAAGTACAAGAAGACTGGCTCTTCTTACTGTCTATGGTTTGAACCATTTCTGTGACACTAGTTATAGATTCCGATGCTTCACTTCAGTTTTACTGTATAACTCTGACATTCTTAATGACGAAGAAACATAGATATTGCATCGGAATTAAATACAAAAGGCACAATGCCGACTTAAGTACAAGAAGACTGACCCTTCTTACTGTCTACGTTTTGAACCATTCCTGTGACACTAGTTATAGATACCGATGCTTCACTTCAGGTTTACTGTATCCCTCTGACCTTCGTATTGACGATGAAACACAGATATTGCATCGGAATTAAATACAAAAGGCACAATGCCATCTTAAGTACAAAAAGACTGACTCTTCTTACTGTCTATGTTTCGAACCTTTCCTGTGACACTAGTTATAGATTCCGATGCTTGACTTTAGGTTTACTGATTCCCTCTGACCTTCTTATAGACAAAGAAACACATAAATTGCATCGGAATTAAATACAAAAGGCACAATGCCGACTCAAGTACAAGAAGACTGGCTCTTCTTACTGTCTATGATTTAAACCATTTCTGTGACACTAGTTGTAGATTCCGATGCTTCACTTCAGGTTTACTGTATCCCTCTGACCTTCCTATTGACGTAGAGAGACAGATATTGCATCGGAATTAAATACAAAAGGCACAATGACGACTTAAGTACAAGAAGACTGACCCATCCCACTGTCTTTGTTTTGAACCATTCCTGTGACACTAGTTATAGATTCCGATGCTTCACTTCAGGTTCACTGTATCCCTCTGACCTTCGTATTGACGATGAAACACAGAAATTGCATTTGAATTAAATACAAATGGCAAAATGCCGACTTAAGTACAAGAAGACTGACTCTTCTTACTGTCTATGATTTGAACCATTCCTGTGACACTAGTTATAGGTTCACATGCTTCACTTCAGGTTTACTGTATCCCTTTCACCTTCCTATTGACGATGAAGCACAGAAATTGCATCTTAATTAAATACAAATGGCACAATGCCGACTTAAGTACAAAATAACTGTCTCTTCCTACTGACTATGTTTTGAACCATTCCTGTGACACTAGTTATAGATTCCGATGCTTCACTTCGGGTTTACTGTATCCCTCTGACCTTCTTAATGACGATGAAACACGTAAATTGCATCGGAATTAAATACAAAATGCACAATGCCGACTTAAGTACTAAAAGAATGGGTCTTCTTACTGTCTATGTTTTGAACCATTCCTGTGACACTAGTTATAGATTCCGATGCTTGACTTCAGGTTTACTGTATCCCTCTGACCTTCTTATTGACAATGAAACACAGAAATTGGATCCTAATTAAATACAAAAGGCACAATGCCGACTCAAGTACAAGAAGACTGGCTCTTCTTACTGTCTATGTTTTGAACCATTTCTGTGACACTAGTTATAGATTCCGATGCTTCACTTCAGG
This sequence comes from Schistocerca piceifrons, assembly GCF_021461385.2. Classification (NCBI taxonomy): domain Eukaryota; kingdom Metazoa; phylum Arthropoda; class Insecta; order Orthoptera; family Acrididae; genus Schistocerca; species Schistocerca piceifrons. The sequence goes on along the minus strand of NC_060141.1, from coordinate 852,647,261 downwards.
TTTACTGTATCCCTCTGACCTTCTTATTGACGATGAAACACAGAAATTGCATCCTAATTAAATACAAAAGGCACAATGCCGACTCAAGTACAAGAAGATTGGCTCTTCTTACTGTCTATGTTTTGAACCATTTCTGTGACACTAGTTATAGATTCCGATGCTTCACTTCAGTTTTACTCTATCCCTCTGAACTTCTTAATGACGAAGAAACACAGATATTGCATCGGAATTAAATACAAAAGGCACAATGCCGACCTAAGTACAAGAAGACTGACCCTTCTTACTGTCTATGTTTTGAACCATTCCTGTGACACTAGTTATAGATACCGATGCTTCACTTTAGGTTTACTGTATCCCTCTGACCTTCGTATTGACGATGAAACACAGAAATTGCATCGGAATTAAATACAAAAGGCACAATGCCGACTCAAGTACAAGAAGACTGGCTCTTCTTACTGTCTATGATTGAAACCATTTCTGTGACACTAGTTATAGATTCCGATGCTTCACTTCAGGTTTACTGTATCCCTCTGACCTTCTTATTGACGAAGCAACACAGTTATTGCATCGGAGTTAAATACAAATGGCACAATGCCGACTTAAGAACAAAAAGAGTGACTCTTCTTACTGTCTATGTTTTGAACCACTCCTGTGACACTAGTTACAGATTCCGATGCTTCACTTCAGGTTCACGATATCCCTCTGACGTTCGTATTGACGATGAAACACAGAAATTGCATCGGAACTAAATACAAATGGCACAATGCCGACTTAAGAACAAAAAGAGTGACTCTTCTTACTGTCTATGTTTTGAACCATTCCTGTGACACTAGTTATAGATTCCGATGCTTCACGTCAGGTTTACTGTATACCTGTGAGCTTCTTATTGACGATGAAACACAGAAAATTCATCGGAATTAAATACAAAAGGCACAATGCCGACTCAAGTACAAGAAGACTGGCTCTTCTTACTGTCTCTGTTTTGAGCCATTCCTGTGACACTAGTAATAGATTCCGATGCTTCACTTCAGGTTTACTGTATCCAGCTGACCTTCTTATTGACGATGAAGCACAGAAATTGCATCGGAATTAAATACAAAAGGCAAAATGCCGACTTGAGTACAGGAAGACTGACTCTTCTTACTGTCTATGATTTGAACCATTCCTGTGACACTAGTTATAGGTTCCCATGCTTCGCTTCAGTTTTACTGTATCCCTCTGACCTCTTTATCGACGATAAAACACAAAAATTGCATCTTAATTAAATACAAAGGGCACAATGCCGACTTAAGTACAAGAAGACTGACTCTTCTTATTGTCAATGTTTTCTACCATTCCGGTGACATTAGTTATAGATTCCGATGATTCACTTCAGGTAACTGTATCCAGCTGACCTTCTTATTGACGACGAAACACAGAAATTGCATTGTAATTATATACAAAAGGCACAATGCCGACTTAAGTACAAGAAGACTGACTCTTCTTACTGTATATGTTTTGAACCATTCCTGTGACACTAGTTATAGATTCCGATGCTTCACTTCAGGTTTACTATATCCCTCTGACCTTCTTATTGACGATGAAACACAGAAATAGCATCTTAAATTAATACAAAAGGCACAATGCCGACTTCAGTACAAGAACACTAACTCATCTGACAGACAATGGTTTGAACCATTCCTGTTACACTAGTTATAGATTCCGATGCTTCACTTCGGGTTTACTGTATCCCTCTGACCTTCTTATTGACGATGAAACACGTAAATTGCATCGGAATTAAATACAAAGTGCACAATGCCGACTTAAGTACAAAAAGAATGGGTCTTCTTACTGTCTATGTTTTGAACCATTCCTGTGACACTAGTTATAGATTCCGATGCTTCACTTCAGGTTTACTGTATCCCTCTGACCTTCTTATTGACAATGAAACACAGAAATTGCATCCTAATTAAATGCAAAAGGCACAATGCCGACTCAAGTACAAGAAGACTGGCTCTTCTTACTGTCTATGTTTTGAACCATTTCTGTGACACTAGTTATAGATTCCGATGCTTCACTTCAGTTTTACTGTATAACTCTGACATTCTTAATGACGAAGAAACACAGATATTGCATCGGAATTAAATACAAAAGGCACAATGCCGACTTAAGTACAAGAAGTCTGACCCTTCTTACTGTCTACGTTTTGAACCATTCCTGTGACACTGGTTATAGATACCGATGCTTCACTTCAGGTTTACTGTATCCCTCTGACCTTCCTATTGACGATGAAACACAGAAATTGCATCGGAATTAAATACAAAAGGCACACTGCCATCGTAAGTACAAAAAGACTGACTTTTCTTACTGTCTATGTTTCGAACCTTTCCTGTGACACTAGTTATAGATTCCGATGCTTGACTTTAGGTTTACTGATTCCCTCTGACCTTCTTATAGACAAAGAAACACATAAATTGCATCGGAATTAAATACAAAAGGCACAATGCCGACTCAAGTACAAGAAGACTGGCTCTTCTTACTGTCTATGATTTAAACCATTTCTGTGACACTAGTTATAGATTCCGATGCTTCACTTCAGGTTTACTGTATCCCTCTGACCTTCTTATTGACGTAGAGAGACAGAAATTGCATCGGAATTAAATACAAAAGGCACAATGACGACTTAAGTACAAGAAGACTGACCCATCCCACTGTCTTTGTTTAGAACCATTCCTGTGACACTAGTTATAGATTCCGATGCTTCACTTCAGGTTCACTGTATCCCTCTGACTTTCGTATTGACGATGAAACACAGAAATTGCATCGGAATTAAATACAAATGGCAAAATGCCGACTTAAGTACAAAAAGAGTGACTCTTCATACTGTCTATGATTTGAACCATTCCTGTGACACTAGTTATAGATTCCGATGCTACACTTCAGGTTTACTGTATCCCTGTGAGCTTGTTATTGACGATGAAACACAGAAATTGCATCGGAATTATATACAAAAGGCACAATGCCGACTTAAGTGCAAGAAGACTGACTCTTCTTACTGTCAATGTTTGAACCATTCCTGTGACACTAGTTATAGATTCCGACGGTTTACTTCAGGTTTACTATATCCCTCTGACCTTCTTATTGACGTAGAAACACAGATATTGCATCAGAATTAAATACAAAAGGCACAATGACGACTTAAGTACAAGAAGACTGACCCATCCCACTGTCTTTGTTTTGAACCATTCCTGTGACACTAGTTATAGATTCCGATGCTTCACTTCAGGTTCACTGTATCCCTCTGACCTTCGTATTGACGATGAAACACAGAAATTGCATCGGAATTAAATACAAATGGCAAAATGCCGACTTAAGTACAAGAAGACTGACTCTTCTTACTGTCAATGCTTTGAACCATTCCTGTGACACTAGTTATAGATTCCGATGCTTCACTTCAGGTTCACTGTATCCCTGTGAGCTTGTTATTGACGATGAAACACAGAAAATTCATCGGAATTAAATACAAAAGGCACAATGCCGAATCAAGTACAAGACGACTGGCTCTTCTTACTGTCTATGTTTTGAGCCATTCCTGTGACACTAGTTATAGATTCCGATGCTACACTTCAGGTTTACTGTATCCAGCTGACCTTCTTATTGACGATGAAACACGTAAATTGCATCGGAATTAAATACAAAATGCACAATGCCGACTTAAGTACAAAAAGAATGGGTCTTCTTACTGTCTATGTTTTGAACCATTCCTGTGACACTAGTTATAGATTCCGATGCTTCACTTCAGGTTTACTGTATCCCTCTGACCTTCTTATTGACAATGAAACACAGAAATTGCATCCTAATTAAATACAAAAGGCACAATGCCGACTCAAATACAAGCAGACTGGCTCTTCTTACTGTCTATGATTTGAACCATTTCTGTGACACTAGTTATAGATCCGATGCTTCACTTCAGTTTTACTGTATAACTCTGACCTTCTTAATGACGAAGAAACACAGATATTGCATCGGAATTAAATAGAAAAGGCACAATGCCGACTTCAGTACAAGAAGACTGACCCTTCTTACTGTCTATGTTTTGAACCATTCCTGTGACACTAGTTATAGATTCCGATGCTTCACTTCAGGTTTACTGTATCTCACGGACCTTCTTATTGACGATGAAACACAGAAATTGCATCGGAATTTAATACAAAAGGCACAATGCCGACTCAAGTACAAGAAGACTGGCTCTTCTTACTGTCTATGTTTTGAACCATTTCTGTGACACTAGTTATAGATTCCGATGCATCCCTTCAGGATAACTATATCCCTCTGACCTTCTTATTGACGAAGAAACACAGATATTGCATCGGAATAAAATTCAAAAGGCACAATGCCGACTTAAGTACAAGAAGACTGACCCTTCTTACTGTCTAAGATTTGAACCATTCCTGTGACACTAGTTATAGATACCGATTCTTCACTTCAGGTTTACTGTATCCCTCTGACCTTCGTATTGACGATGAAACACAGAAATTGCATCGGAATTAAATACGAAAGGCACAATGCCATCTTAAGTACAAAAAGACTGACACTGGTTACTGTCTATGTTTCGAACCTTTCCTGTGACACTAGTTATAGATTCCGATGCTTGACTTTAGGTTTACTGATTCCCTCTGACCTTCTTATAGACAAAGAAACACATAAATTGCATCGGAAATAAATACAAAAGGCACAATGCCGACTCAAGTACAAGAAGACTGGCTCTTCTTACTGTCTATGATTTAAACCATTTCTGTGACACTAGTTATAGATTCCGATGCTTCACTTCAGGTTTACTGTATCCCTGTGACCTTCTTATTGACGTAGAAACACAGACATTGCATCAGAATTAAATACAAAAGGCACAATGACGACTTAAGTACAAGAAGACTGACCCATCCCACTGTCTTTGTTTTGAACCATTCCTGTGACACTAGTTATAGATACCGATGCTTCACTTCAGGTTCACTGTATCCCTCTGACCTTCGTATTGACGATGAAACACAGAAATTGCATCGGAATTAAATACAAATGGCAAAATGCCGACTTAAGTACAAAAAGAGTGACTCTTCTTACTGTCTATGATTTGAACCATTACTGTGACACTAGTTACAGGTTCCCATGCTTCACTTCAGTTTTACTGTATCCCTCTGACCTTCTTATTGACGATGAAACACAGAAATTGCATCGGAATTAAATACAAAAGGCACAATGCCGACTTAAGTATAAGAAGACTGACTCTTCCTACTGTCTATGATTTGAACCATTCCTGTGACACTCGTTATAGATTCCAATGCTTCACTTCAGGTTTACTGTATCCAGGTGACCTTCTTATTGACGATGAAACACGTAAATTGCATCGGAATTAAATACAAAATGCACAATGCCGACTTAAGTACAAAAAGAATGGGTCTTCTTACTGTCTATGTTTTGAACCATTCCTGTGACACTAGTTATAGATTCCGATGCTTCACTTCAGGTTTACTGTATCCCTCTGACCTTCTTATTGACAATGAAACACAGAACTTGCATCCTAATTAAATACAAAAGGCACAATGCCGACTCAAATACAAGAAGACTGGCTCTTCTTACTGTCTATGTTTTGAACCATTTCTGTGACACTAGTTATAGATTCCGATGCTTCACTTCAGTTTTACTGTATAACTCTGACCTTCTTAATGACGAAGAAACACAGATATTGCATCGGAATTAAATACAAAAGGCACAATGCCGACTTCAGTACAAGAAGACTGACCCTTCTTACTGTCTATGTTTGAACCATTCCTGTGACACTAGTTATAGATTCCGATGCTTCACTTCAGGTTTATTGTATCCCACTGACCTTCTTATTGACGATGAAACACAGAAATTGCATCGGAATTTAATACAAAGGGCACAATGCCGACTCAAGTACAAGAAGACTGGCTCTTCTTACTGTCTATGTTTTGAACCATTTCTGTGACACTAGTTATAGATTCCGATGCATCCCTTCAGGATTACTATATCCCTCTGACCTTCTTATTGACGAAGAAACACAGATATTGCATCGGAATTAAATACAAAAGGCACAATGCCGACTTAAGTACAAGAAGACTGACCCTTCTTACTGTCTAAGATTTGAACCATTCCTGTGACACTAGTTACAGATACCGATGCTTCACTTCAGGTTTACTGTATCCCTCTGACCTTCGTATTGATGATGAAACACAGAAATTGCATCGGAATTTAATACAAAAGGCACAATGCCATCTTAAGTAGAAAAAGACTGACTCTGGTTACTGTCTATGTTTCGAACCTTTCCTGTGACACTAGTTATAGATTCTGATGCTTGACTTTAGGTTTACTGATTCCCTCTGACCTTCTTATAGACAAAGAAACACATAAACTGCATCGGAAATAAATACAAAAGGCACAATGCCGACTCAAGTACAAGAAGACTGGCTCTTCTTACTGTCTATGATTTAAACCATTTCTGTGACACTAGTTATAGATTCCGATGCTTCACTTCAGGTTTACTGTATCCCTCTGACCTTCTTATTGACATAGAAACACAGATATTGCATCAGAATTAAATACAAAAGGCACAATGACGACTTAAGTACTAGAAGACTGACCCATCCCACAGTCTTTGTTTTGAACCATTCCTGTGACACTAGTTATAGATTCCGATGCTTCACTTCAGGTTCACTGTATCCCTCTGACCTTCGTATTGACGATGAAACACAGAAATTGCATCGGAATTAAATACAAATGGCAAAATGCCGACTTAAGTACAAGAAGACTGACTCTTCTTACTGTCAATGCTTTGAACCATTCCTGTGACACTAGTTATAGATTCCGATGGTTTACTTCAGGTTTACTATATCCCTCTGACCTTCTTATGGACGATCAAACACAGTAAATTCATCGGAATTAAATACAAAAGGCACAATGCCGACTCAAGTACAAGACGACTGGCTCTTCTTACTGTCTATGTTTTGAGCCATTCCTGTGACACTAGTTATAGATTCCGATGCTTCACTTCAGGTTTACTGTATCCAGCTGACCCTCTTATTGACGATGAAGCACAGAAATTGCATCGTAATTAAATACAAAAGGCAAAATGCCGACTTAAGTACAAGAAGACTGACTCTTCTTACTGTCTATGATTTGAACCATTACTGTGACACTAGTTACAGGTTCCCATGCTTCACTTCAGTTTTACTGTATCCCTCTGACCTTCTTATTGACGATGAAACACAGAAATTGCATCGGAATTAAATACAAAAGGCACAATGCCGACTTAAGTATAAGAAGACTGACTCTTCCTACTGTCTATGATTTGAACCATTCCTGTGACACTAGTTATAGTTTCCGATGCTTCACTTCAGGTTTACTGTATCCCTGTGAGCTTCTTATTGACGATGAAACACAGAAATTGCATCGGAATTATATACAAAAGGCACAATGCCGACTTAAGTACAAGAAGACTGACTCTTCCTAATGTCTATGTTTTGAACCAATCCTGTGACACTAGTTATAGATTCCGATGCTTCACTTCAGGTTTTCTGTATCCCTCTGACCTCTTTATCGACGATGAAACACAGAAATTGCATCTTAATTAAATACAAAAGGCACAATGCCGACTTAAGTACAAGAAGACTGACTCTTCTTATTGTCAATGTTTTCTACCATTCCGGTGACATTAGTTATAGATTCCGATGATTCACTTCAGGTAACTGTATCCAGCTGACCTTCTGATTGACGACGAAACACAGAAATTGCATCGTAATTATATACAAAAGGCACAATGCCGACTTAAGTACAAGAAGTCTGACTCTTCTTACTGTATATGTTTTGAACCATTCCTGTGACACTAGTTATAGATTCCGATGCTTCACTTCAGGTTTACTGTATCCCTCAGACCTTCTTATTGACGATGAAACACAGATATAGCATCTTAATTAAATACAAAAGGCACAATGCCGACTTCAGTACAAGAACACTAACTCATCTGACAGTCAATGGTTTGAACCATTCCTGTTACACTAGTTATGGATTCCGATGCTTCATTTCAGATTTACTGTATCCCTCTGACCTTCTTAATGACGAAGGAACACAGATATTGCATCGGAATTAAATACATAAGGCACAATGCCGACTTCAGTACAAGAAGACTGACCCTTCTTACTGTCTATGTTTTGAACCATTCCTGTGACACTAGTTATAGATTCCGATGCTTCACTTCAGGTTTACTGTATCCCTCTGACCTTCGTATTGACGATGAAACACAGAAATTGCATCGGAATTAAATACAAAAGGCACAATGCCATCTTAAGTACAAAAAGACTGACTCTTCTTACTGTCTATGTTTCGAACCTTTCCTGTGACACTAGTTATAGATTCCGATGCTTGACTTTAGGTTTATTGATTCCCTCTGACCTTCTTATAGACAAAGAAACACATAAATTGCATCGGAATTAAATACAAAAGGCACAATGCCGACTCAAGTACAAGAAGACTGGCTCTTCTTACTGTCTATGATTTAAACCATTTCTGTGACACTAGTTATAGATTCCGATGCTTCACTTCAGGTTTACTGTATCCCTCTGACCTTCTTATTGACGTAGAAACACAGATATTGCATCGGAATTAAATACAAAAGGCACAATGACGACTTAAGTACAAGAAGACTGACCCATCCTACTGTCTTTGTTTTGAACCATTCCTGTGACACTAGTTATAGATTCCGATGCTTCAGTTCAGGTTCACTGTATCCCTCTGACCTTCGTATTGACGATGAAACACAGAAATTGCATCGGAATTAAATACAAATGGCAAAATGCCGACTTAAGTACAAAAAGAGTGACTCTTCTTACTGTCTATGATTTGAACCATTCCTGTGACACTAGTTATAGATTCCGATGCTTCACTTCAGGTTTACTGTATCCCTGTGAGCTTCTAATTGACGATGAAACACAGAAATTGCATCGGAATTATATACAAAAGGCACAATCCCGACTTAAGTACAAGAAGACTGACTCTTCTTACTGTCAATGTTTTAAACCATTCCTGTGACACTAGTTATAGATTCCGATGGTTTACTTCAGGTTTACTATGTCCCTCTGACCTTCTTATTGACGATCAAACACAGAAAATTCATCGGAATTAAATACAAAAGGCACAATGCCGACTTAAGCAGAAGAAGACTGACTCTTCCTACTGTCTATGATTTGAACCATTCCTGTGACACCAGTTATAGATTCCATTGCTTCACTTCAGGTTTACTGTATCCCTTTCACCTTCCTATTGACGATGAAACACAGAAATTGCATCTTAATTAAATACAAAAGGCACAATGCCGACTTAAGTACAAGATAACTGACTCTTCCTACTGACTACGTTTTGAACCATTCCTGTGACACTAGTTATAGATTCCGATGCTTCACTTCAGGTTTACTGTATCCAGCTGACCTTCTTATTGACGATGAAGCACAGAAATTGCATCGGAATTAAATACACAAGGCCAAATGCAGACTTAAGTACAAGAAGACTGACTCTTCTTACTGTCTATGATTTGAACCATTCCTGTGACACTAGTTATAGGTTCCCATGCTTCACTTCAGTTTTACTGTATCCCTCTGACCTTCATATTGTCGATGAAACACAGAAATTGCATCGGAATTAAATACAAAAGGCACAATGCCGACTCAAGTACAAGAAGACTGGCTCTTCTTACTGTCTATGTTTTGAACCATTCCTGTGACACTAGTTATAGATTCCGATGCTTCACTTCAGGTTTACTTTATCCCTCTGACCTTCGTATTGACAATGAAACACAGAAATTGCATCCTAATTAAATACAAAAGGCACAATGCCGACTCAAGTACAAGAAGACTGGCTCTTCTTACTGTCTATGTTTTGAACCATTTCTGTGACACTAGTTATAGATTCCGATGCTTCACTTCAGTTTTACTGTATAACTCTGACCTTCTTAATGACGAAGAAACACAGATATTGCATCGGAATTAAATACAAAAGGCACAATGAGGACTTCACTACAAGAAGACTGACCCTTCTTACTGTCTATGTTTTGAACCATTCCTGTGACACTAGTTATAGGTTCCCATGCTTCACTTCAGTTTTATTGTATCCCTCTGACCTTCTTATTGTCGATGAAACACAGAAATTGCAACGGAGTTAAATACGAAATGCACAATGCCGACTTAAGTACAAAAAGAATGGGTCTTCTTACTGTCTATGTTTTGAACCATTCCTGTGACACTAGTTATAGATTCCGATGCTTCACTTCAGGTTTACTTTATACCTCTGACCTTCTTATTGACAATGAAACACAGAAATTGCATCCTAATTAAATACAAAAGGCACAATGCCGACTCAAGTACAAGAAGACTGGCTCTTCTTACTGTCTATGTTTTGAACCATTTCTGTGACACTAGTTATAGATTCCGATGCTTCACTTCAGTTTTACTGTATAACTCAGACCTTCTTAATGACGAAGAAACACAGATATTGCATCGGAATAAAATACAAAAGGCACAATGAGGACTTCACTACAAGAAGACTGTCCCTTCTTACTGTCTATGTTTTGAACCATTCCTGTGACACTAGTTATAGATTCCGATGCTTCACTTCAGGTTTACTGTATCCCTCTGACTTTCTTATTGACGATGAAACACAGAAACTGCATCGGAATTTAATACAAAAGGCACAATGCCGACTCAAGTACAAGAAGACTGGCTCTTCTTACTGTCTATGGTTTGAACCATTTCTGTGACACTAGTTATAGATTCCGATGCATCCCTTCAGGATTACTATATCCCTCTGACCTTCTTATTGACGAAGAAACACAGATATTGCATCGGAATTAAATACAAAAGGCACAATGCCGACTTAAGTACAAGAAGACTGACCCTTCTTACTGTCTAAGTTTTGAACCGTTCCTGTGACACTAGTTATCGATATCGATGCTTCACTTCAGGTTTACTGATTCCCTCTGACCTTCATATAGACAAAGAAACACATAAATTGCATCGGAATTAAATACAAAAGGCACAATGCCGACTCAAGTACAAGAAGATTGGCTCTTCTTACTATCTATGATTTAAACCATTTCTGTGACACTAGTTATAGATTCCGATGCTTCACTTCAGGTGTACTGTATCCCTCTGACCTTCTTATTGACGTAGAAACACAGATATTGCTTCGGAATTAAATACAAAAGGCACAATGCCGACTTAAGTACAAGAAGACTGACCCATCCCACTGTCTTTGTTTTGAACCATTCCTGTGACACTAGTTATAGATTCCGATGCTTCACTACAGGTTCACTGTATCCCTCTGACCTTCGTATTGACGATGAAACACAGAAATTGCATCGGAATTAAATACAAATGGCAAAATGCCGACTTAAGTACAAGAAGACTGACTCTTCTTACTGTCTATGTTTTGAGCCATTCCTGTGACACTAGTTATAGATTCCGATGCTTCACTTCAGGTTTACTGTATCCAGCTGACCTTCTTATTGACGATGAAGCACAGAAATTGCATCGGAATTAAATACAAAAGGCAAAATGCTGACTTAAGTACAAGAAGACTGACTCTTCTTACTGTCTATGATTTGAACCATTCCTGTGACACTAGTTACAGGTTCCCATGCTTCACTTCAGTTTTACTGTATCCCTCTGACCTTCTAATTGACGATGAAACACAGAAATTGCATCGGAATTAAATACAAAAGGCACAATGCCGACTTAAGTAGAAGAAGACTGACTCTTCCTACTGTCTATGATTTGAACAATACCTGTGACACTAGTTATAAATTCCATTGCTTCACTTCAGGTTTACTGTATCCCTTTCACCTTCCTATTGACGATGAAACACCGAAATTGCATCTTAATTAAATACAAAAGGCACAATGCCGACTTAAGTACAAGATAACTGACTCTTCCTACTGACTACGTTTTGTACCATTCCTGTGACACTAGTTATAGATTCCGATGCTTCATTTCAGGTTTTCTGTATCCAGCTGACCTTCTTATTGACGATGAAGCAAGGAAATTGCATCGGAATTAAATACAAAAGGCAAAATGCAGACTTAAGTACAAGAAGACTGACTCTTCTTACTGTGTATGATTTGAACCATTCCTGTGACACTAGTTATAGGTTCCCATGCTTCACTTCAGTTTTACTGTATCCCTCTGACCTTCTTATTGTCGATGAAACACAGAAATTGCATCGGAATTAAATACAAAAGGCACAATGCCGACATAAGTACAAGAAGACTGACTCTTCTTACTGTCTATGATTTGAACCATTCCTGTGACACTAGTTATAGGTTCCCATGCTTCACTTCAGTTTTACTGTATCCCTCTGACCTCTTTATCGACGATGAAACACAGAAATTGCATCTTAATTAAATACAAAGGGCACAATGCCGACTTAAGTACAAGAAGACTGACTCTTCTTATTGTCAATGTTTTCTACCATTCCGGTGACATTAGTTATAGATTCCGATGATTCACTCCAGGTAACTGTATCCAGCTGACCTTCTTATTGACGACGAAACACAGAAATTGCATTGTAATTATATTCAAAAGGCACAATGCCGACTTAAGTACAAGAAGACTGACTCTTCTTACTGTATATGTTTTGAACCATTCCTGTGACACTAGTTATAGATTCCGATGCTTCACTTCAGGTTTACTGTATCCCTCTGACCTTCTTATTGACGATGAAACACAGAAATAGCATCTTAATTAAATACAAAAGGCTCAATGCCGACTTCAGTACAAGAACACTAACTCATCTGACAGTCAATGGTTTGAACCATTCCTGTTACACTAGTTATAGATTCTGATGCTTCACTTCAGGTTTACTGTATCCCTCTGACCTTCTTATTGACAATGAAACACAGAAATTGCATCCTAATTAAATACAAAAGGCACAATGCCGACTCAAGTACAAGAAGACTGGCTCTTCTTACTGTCTATGTTTTGAACCATTTCTGTGACACTAGTTATAGATTCCGATGCTTCGCTTCAGTTTTACTGTATAACTCTGACCTTCTTAATGACGAAGAAACACAGATATTGCATCGGAATTAAATACAAAAGGCACAATGCCGACTTCAGTACAAGAAGACTGACCCTTCTTACTGTCTATGTTTTGAACCATTCCTGTGACACTAGTTATAGATTCCGATGCTTCACTTCAGGTTTACTGTATCCCTCTGACCTTCTTATTGACGATGAAACACAGAAATTGCATCGGAATTTAATACAAAAGGCACAATGCCGACTTAAGTACAAGAAGACTGACCCTTCTTACTGTCTATGTTTTGAACCATTCCTGTGACACTAGTTATAGGTTCCGATGCTTCACTTCAGGTTTAATGTATCCCTCTGACCTTCTTATTGACGATGAAACACAGAAATAGCATCTTAATTAAACACAAAAGGCACAATGCCGACTTCAGTACAAGAACACTAACTCATCTTACTGTCAATGGTTTGAACCATTCCTGTTACACTAGTTATAGATTGCGATACTTCACTTCAGGTTTACTGTATCCCTCTGACCTTCTTAATGACGAAGAAACACAGATATTGCATCGGAATTAAATACAAAAGGCACAATGCCGACTCCAGTACAAGAAGACTGACCCTTCTTACTGTCTATGTTTTGAACCATTCCTGGGACACTAGTTATAGATTCCAATGCTTCACTACAGGTTTACTGTATCCCTCTGACCTTCTTATTGACGATGAAACATAGAAATTGCATCGGAATTATATACAAAAGGCACAATGCCGACTTAAGTACAAGAAGACTGACTCTACTTACTGTCAATGTTTTGAACCATTCCTGTGACACTAGTTATAGATTCCGATGGTTTACTTCAGGTTTACTATATCCCTCTGACCTTCTTATTGACGATCAAACACAGAAAATTCATCGGAATTAAATACAAAAGGCACAATGCCAACTCAAGTACAAGACGACTGGCTCTTCTTACTGTCTATGTTTTGAGCCATTCCTGTGACACTAGTTATAGATTCCGATGCTTCACTTCAGGTTTACTGTATAACTCTGACCTTCTTAATGACGAAGAAACACAGATATTGCATCGGAATTAAATACAAAAGGCACAATGCCGACTTAAGTACAAAAAAAATGGGTCTTCTTACTGTCTATGTTTTGAACCATTCCTGTGACACTAGTTATAGATTCCGATGCTTCACTTCAGGTTTATTGTATCCTACTGACCTTCTTATTGACGATGAAACACAGAAATTGCATCGGAATTTAATACAAAGGGCACAATGCCGACTCAAGTACAAGAAGACTGGCTCTTCTTACTGTCTATGTTTTGAACCATTTCTGTGACACTAGTTATAGATTCCGATGCATCCCTTCAGGATTACTATATCCCTCTGACCTTCTTATTGACGAAGAAACACAGATATTGCATCGGAATTAAATACAAAAGGCACAATGCCGACTTAAGTACAAGAAGACTGACCCTTCTTACTGTCTAAGATTTGAACCATTCCTGTGACACTAGTTAAAGATACCGATGCTTCACTTCAAGTTTACTGTATCCCTCTGACCTTCGTATTGATGATGAAACACAGAAATTGCATCGGAATTTAATACAAAAGGCACAATGCCATCTTAAGTACAAAAAGACTGACTCTGGTTACTGTCTATGTTTCGAACCTTTCCTGTGACACTAGTTATAGATTCTGATGCTTGACCTTAGGTTTACAGATTCCCTCTGACCTTCTTATAGACAAAGAAACACATAAATTGCATCGGAAATAAATACAAAAGGCACAATGCCGACTCAAGTACAAGAAGACTGGCTCTTCTTACTGTCTATGATTTAAACCATTTCTGTGACACTAGTTATAGATTCCGATGCTTCACTTCAGGTTTACTGTATCCCTCTGACCTTCTTATTGACGTAGAAACACAGATATTGCATCAGAATTAAATACAAAAGGCACAATGACGACTTAAGTTCAAGAAGACTGACCCATCCCACTGTCTTTGTTTTGAACCATTCCTGTGACACTAGTTATAGATTCCGATGCTTCACTTCAGGTTCACTGTATCCCTCTGACCTTCGTATTGACGATGAAACACAGAAATTGCATCGGAATTAAATACAAATGGCAAAATGCCGACTTAAGTACAAGAAGACTGACTCTTCTTACTGTCAATGCTTTGAACCATTCCTGTGACACTAGTTATAGATTCCGATGGTTTACTTCAGGTTTACTATATCCCTCTGACCTTCTTATGGACGATGAAACACAGAAAATTCATCGGAATTAAATACAAAAGGCACAATGCCGACTCAAGTACAAGACGACTGGCTCTTCTTACTGTCTATGTTTTGAGCCATTCCTGTGACACTAGTTATAGATTCCGATGCTTCACTTCAGGTTTACTGTATCCAGCTGACCTTCTTATTGACGATGAAGCACAGAAATTGCATCGGAATTAAATACAAAAGGCAAAATGCCGACTTAAGTACAAGAAGACTGACTCTTCTTACTGTCTATGATTTGAACCACTCCTGTGACACTAGTTACAGATTCCCATGCTTCACTTCAGTTTTACTGTATCCCTCTGACCCTCTTATTGACGATGAAACACAGAAATTGCATCGGAATTAAATACAAAAGGCACAATGCCGACTTAAGTAGAAGAAGACTGACTCTTCCTACTGTCTATGATTTGAACCATTCCTGTGACACTCGTTATAGATGCCGATGCTTCACTTCAGGTTTACTGTATCCCTTTCACCTACCTATTGACGATGAAACACAGAAATTGCATTTTAATTAAATACAAAAAGCACAATGCCGACTTAAGTACAAGATAACTGACTCTTCCTACTGACTACGTTTTGAACCATTCCTGTGACAGTAGTTATAGTTTCCGATGCTTCACTTCAGGTGTACTGTATCCAGCTGACCTTCTTATTGACGATGAAGCACAGAAATTGCATCGGAATTAAATACAAAAGGCGAAATGCAGACTTAAGTACAAGAAGACTGACTCTTCTTACTGTCTATGATTTGAACCATTCCTGTGACACTAGTTATATGTTCCCATGCTTCACTTCAGTTTTACTGTATCCCTCTGACCTTCTTATTGACGATGAAACACAGAAATTGCATCGGAATTAAATACAAAAGGCACAATGCCGACTTAAGTACAAGATAACTGACTCTTCCTACTGACTACGTTTTGTACCATTCCTGTGACACTAGTTATAGATTCCGATGCTTCATTTCAGGTTTACTGTATCCAGCTGACCTTCTTATTGACGATGAAGCACAGAAATTGCATCGGAATTAAATACAAAAGGCAAAATGCAGACTTAAGTACAAGAAGACTGACTCTTCTTACTGTGTATGATTTGAACCATTCCTGTGACACTAGTTATAGGTTCCCATGCTTCACTTCAGTTTTACTGTATCCCTCTGACCTTCTTATTGTCGATGAAACACAGAAATTGCATCGGAATTAAATACAAAAGGCACAATGCCGACATAAGTACAAGAAGACTGACTCTTCTTACTGTCTATGATTTGAACCATTCCTGTGACACTAGTTATAGGTTCCCATGCTTCACTTCAGTTTTACTGTATCCCTCTGACCTCTTTATCGACGATGAAACACAGAAATTGCATCTTAATTAAATACAAAGGGCACAATGCCGACTTAAGTACAAGAAGACTGACTCTTCTTATTGTCAATGTTTTCTACCATTCCGGTGACATTAGTTATAGATTCCGATGATTCACTCCAGGTAACTGTATCCAGCTGACCTTCTTATTGACGACGAAACACAGAAATTGCATTGTAATTATATTCAAAAGGCACAATGCCGACTTAAGTACAAGAAGACTGACTCTCCTTACTGTATATGTTTTGAACCATTCCTGTGACACTAGTTATAGATTCCGATGCTTCACTTCAGGTTTACTGTATCCCTCTGACCTTCTTATTGACGATGAAACACAGAAATAGCATCTTAATTAAATACAAAAGGCTCAATGCCGACTTCAGTACAAGAACACTAACTCATCTGACAGTCAATGGTTTGAACCATTCCTGTTACACTAGTTATAGATTCCGATGCTTCACTTCAGGTTTACTGTATCCCTCTGACCTTCTTATTGACAATGAAACACAGAAATTGCATCCTAATTAAATACAAAAGGCACAATGCCGATTCAAGTACAAGAAGACTGGCTCTTCTTACTGTCTATGTTTTGAACCATTTCTGTGACACTAGTTATAGATTCCGATGCTTCACTTCAGTTTTACTGTATAACTCTGACCTTCTTAATGACGAAGAAACACAGATATTGCATCGGAATTAAATACAAAAGGCACAATGCCGACTTCAGTACGAGAAGACTGACCCTTCTTACTGTCTATGTTTTGAACCATTCCTGTGACACTAGTTATAGATTCCGATGCTTCACTTCAGGTTTATTGTATCCTACTGACCTTCTTATTGACGATGAAACACAGAAATTGCATCGGAATTTAATAAAAAGGGCACAATGCCGACTCAAGTACAAGAAGACTGGCTCTTCTTACTGTCTATGTTTTGAACCATTTCTGTGACACTAGTTATAGATTCCGATGCATCCCTTCAGGATTACTATATCCCTCTGACCTTCTTATTGACGAAGAAACACAGATATTGCATCGGAATTAAATACAAAAGGCACAATGCCGACTTAAGTACAAGAAGACTGACCCTTCTTACTGTCTAAGATTTGAACCATTCCTGTGACACTAGTTTAAGATACCGATGCTTCACTTCAGGTTTACTGTATCCCTCTGAGCTTCGTATTGATGATGAAACACAGAAATTGCATCGGAATTTAATACAAAAGGCACAATGCCATCTTAAGTACAAAAAGACTGACTCTGGTTACTGTCTATGTTTCGAACCTTTCCTGTGACACTAGTTATAGATTCAGATGCTTGACTTTAGGTTTACTGATTCCCTCTGACCTTCTTATAGACAAAGAAACACATAAATTGCATCGGAAATAAATACAAAAGGCACAATGCCGACTCAAGTACAAGAAGACTGGCTCTTCTTACTGTCTATGATTTAAACCATTTCTGTGACACTAGTTATAGATTCCGATGCTTCACTTCAGGTTTACTGTATCCCTCTGACCTTCTTATTGACGTAGAAACACAGATATTGCATCAGAATTAAATACAAAAGGCACAATGACGACTTAAGTACAAGAAGACTGACCCATCCCACTGTCTTTGTTTTGAACCATTCCTGTGACACTAGTTATAGATTCCGATGCTTCACTTCAGGTTCACTGTATCCCTCTGACCTTCGTATTGACGATGAAACACAGAAATTGCATCGGAATTAAATACAAATGGCAAAATGCCGACTTAAGTACAAGAAGACTGACTCTTCTTACTGTCAATGCTTTGAACCATTCCTGTGACACTAGTTATAGATTCCGATGGTTTACTTCAGGTTTACTATATCCCTCTGACCTTCTTATGGACGATGAAACACAGAAAATTCATCGGAATTAAATACAAAAGGCACAATGCCGACTCAAGTACAAGACGACTGGCTCTTCTTACTGTCTATGTTTTGAGCCATTCCTGTGACACTAGTTATAGATTCCGATGCTTCACTTCAGGTGTACTGTATCCAGCTGACCTTCTTATTGACGATGAAGCACAGAAATTGCATCGGAATTAAATACAAAAGGCAAAACGCCGACTTAAGTACAAGAAGACTGACTCTTCTTACTGTCTATGATTTGAACCACTCCTGTGACACTAGTTACAGATTTCCATGCTTCACTTCAGTTTTACTGTATCCCTCTGACCTTCTTATTGACGATGAAACACAGAAATTGCATCGGAATTAAATACAAAAGGCACAATGCCGACTTAAGTAGAAGAAGATTGACTCTTCCCACTGTCTATGATTTGAACCATTCCTGTGACACTCGTTATAGATGCCGATGCTTCACTTCAGGTTTACTGTATCCCTTTCACCTACCTATTGGCGATGAAACACAGAAATTGCATTTTAATTAAATACAAAAGGCACAATGCCGACTTAAGTACAAGATAACTGACTCTTCCTACTGACTACGTTTTGAACCATTCCTGTGACAGTAGTTATAGTTTCCGATGCTTCACTTCAGGTTAACTGTATCCAGCTGACCTTCTTATTGACAATGAAGCACAGAAATTGCATCGGAATTAAATACAAAAGGCGAAATGCAGAATTAAGTACAAGAAGACTGACTCTTCTTACTGTCTATGATTTGAACCATTCCTGTGACACTAGTTATATGTTCCCATGATTCACTTCAGTTTTACTGTATCCCTCTGACCTTCTTATTGACGATGAAAAACAGAAATTGCATCGGAATTAAATACAAAAGGCACAATGCCGACTTAAGTACAAGATAAGTGACTCTTCCTACTGACTACGTTTTGTACCATTCCTGTGACACTAGTTATAGATTCCGATGCTTCATTTCAGGTTTACTGTATCCAGCTGACCTTCTTATTGACGATGAAGCACAGAAATTGCATCGGAATTAAATACAAAAGGCAAAATGCAGACTTAAGTACAAGAAGACTGACTCTTCTTACTGTGTATGATTTGAACCATTCCTGTGACACTAGTTATAGGTTCCCATGCTTCACTTCAGTTTTACTGTATCCCTCTGACCTTCTTATTGTCGATGAAACACAGAAATTGCATCGGAATTAAATACAAAAGGCACAATGCCGACATAAGTACAAGAAGACTGACTCTTCATACTGTCTATGATTTGAACCATTCCTGTGACACTAGTTATAGGTTCCCATGCTTCACTTCAGTTTTACTGTATCCCTCTGACCTCTTTATCGACGATGAAACACAGAAATTGCATCTTAATTAAATACAAAGGGCACAATGCCGACTTAAGTACAAGAAGACTGACTCTTCTTATTGTCAATGTTTTCTACCATTCCGGTGACATTAGTTATAGATTCCGATGATTCACTCCAGGTAACTGTATCCAGCTGACCTTCTTATTGACGACGAAACACAGAAATTGCATTGTAATTATATTCAAAAGGCACAATGCCGACTTAAGTACAAGAAGACTGACTCTTCTTACTGTATATGTTTTGAACCATTCCTGTGACACTAGTTATAGATTCCGATGCTTCACTTCAGGTTTACTGTATCCCTCTGACCTTCTTATTGACGATGAAACACAGAAATAGCATCTTAATTAAATACAAAAGGCTCAATGCCGACTTCAGTACAAGAACACTAACTCATCTGACAGTCAATGGTTTGAACCATTCCTGTTACACTAGTTATAGATTCCGATGCTTCACTTCAGGTTTACTGTATCCCTCTGACCTTCTTATTGACAATGAAACACAGAAATTGCATCCTAATTAAATACAAAAGGCACAATGCCGACTCAAGTACAAGAAGACTGGCTCTTCTTACTGTCTATGTTTTGAACCATTTCTGTGACACTAGTTGTAGATTCCGATGCTTCACTTCAGTTTTACTGTATAACTCTGACCTTCTTAATGACGAAGAAACACAGATATTGCATCGGAATTAAATACAAAAGGCACAATGCCGACTTCAGTACAAGAAGACTGACCCTTCTTTCTGTCTATGTTTTGAACCATTCCTGTGACACTAGTTATAGATTCCGATGCTTCACTTCAGGTTTACTGTATCCCTCTGACCTTCTTAGTGACGATAAAACACAGAAATTGCATCGGAATTTAATACAAAAGGCACAATGCCGACTTAAGTACAAGAAGACTGACCCTTCTTACTGTCTATGTTTTGAACCATTCCTGTGACACTAGTTATAGATTCCGATGCTTCACTTCAGGTTTACTGTATCCCTCTGACCTTCTTATTGACGATGAAACACAGAAATAGCATCTTAATTAAATACAACAGGCACAATGCCGACTTCAGTACAAGAACACTATTTCATCTTACTGTCAATGGTTTGAACCATTCCTGTTACACTAGTTATAGATTGCGATACTTCACTTCAGGTTTACTGTATCCCTCTGACCTACTTAATGACGAAGAAACACAGATATTGCATCGGAATTAAATACAAAAGGCACAATGCCGACTTCAGTACAAGAAGACTGACCCTTCTTACTGTCTATGTTTTGAACCATTCATGGGACACTAGTTATAGATTCCAATGCTTCACTACAGGTTTACTGTATCCCTCTGACCTTCTTATTGACGATGAAACACAGAAATTGCATCGGAATTATATACAAAAGGCACAATGCCGACTTAAGTACAAGAAGACTGACTCTACTTACTGTCAATGCTTTGAACCATTCCTGTGACACTAGTTATAGATTCCGATGGTTTACTTCAGGTTTACTATATCCCTCTGACCTTCTTATTGACGATCAAACACAGAAAATTCATCGGAATTAAATACAAAAGGCACAATGCCAACTCAAGTACAAGACGACTGGCTCTTCTTACTGTCTATGTTTTGAGCCATTCCTGTGACACTAGTTATAGATTCCGATGCTTCACTTCAGGTTTACTGTATAACTCTGACCTTCTTAATGACGAAGAAACACACATATTGCATCGGAATTAAATACAAAAGGCACAATGCCGACTTAAGTACAAAAAGAATGGGTCTTCTTACTGTCTATGTTTTGAACCATTCCTATGACACTAGTTATAGATTCCGATGCTTCACTTCAGGTTTACTGTATCCCTCTGACCTTCTTATTGACAATGAAACACAGAACTTGCATCCTAATTAAATACAAAAGGCACAATGCCGACTCAAATACAAGAAGACTGGCTCTTCTTACTGTCTATGCTTTGAACCATTTCTGTGACACTAGTTATAGATTCCGATGCTTCACTTCAGTTTTACTGTATAACTCTGACCTTCTTAATGACGAAGAAACACAGATATTGCATCGGAATTAAATACAAAAGGCACAATGCCGACTTCAGTACGAGAAGACTGACCCTTCTTACTGTCTATGTTTTGAACCATTCCTGTGACACTAGTTATAGATTCCGATGCTTCACTTCAGGTTTATTGTATCCTACTGACCTTCTTATTGACGATGAAACACAGAAATTGCATCGGAATTTAATACAAAGGGCACAATGCCGACTCAAGTACAAGAAGACTGGCTCTTCTTACTGTCTATGTTTTGAACCATTTCTGTGACACTAGTTATAGATTCCGATGCATCCCTTCAGGATTACTATATCCCTCTGACCTTCTTATTGACGAAGAAACACAGATATTGCATCGGAATTAAATACAAAAGGCACAATGCCGACTTAAGTACAAGAAGACTGACCCTTCTTACTGTCTAAGATTTGAACCATTCCTGTGACACTAGTTAAAGATACCGATGCTTCACTTCAAGTTTACTGTATCCCTCTGACCTTCGTATTGATGATGAAACACAGAAATTGCATCGGAATTTAATACAAAAGGCACAATGCCATCTTAAGTACAAAAAGACTGACTCTGGTTACTGTCTATGTTTCGAACCTTTCCTGTGACACTAGTTATAGATTCTGATGCTTGACCTTAGGTTTACAGATTCCCTCTGACCTTCTTATAGACAAAGAAACACATAAATTGCATCGGAAATAAATACAAAAGGCACAATGCCGACTCAAGTACAAGAAGACTGGCTCTTCTTACTGTCTATGATTTAAACCATTTCTGTGACACTAGTTATAGATTCCGATGCTTCACTTCAGGTTTACTGTATCCCTCTGACCTTCTTATTGACGTAGAAACACAGATATTGCATCAGAATTAAATACAAAAGGCACAATGACGACTTAAGTTCAAGAAGACTGACCCATCCCACTGTCTTTGTTTTGAACCATTCCTGTGACACTAGTTATAGATTCCGATGCTTCACTTCAGGTTCACTGTATCCCTCTGACCTTCGTATTGACGATGAAACACAGAAATTGCATCGGAATTAAATACAAATGGCAAAATGCCGACTTAAGTACAAGAAGACTGACTCTTCTTACTGTCAATGCTTTGAACCATTCCTGTGACACTAGTTATAGATTCCGATGGTTTACTTCAGGTTTACTATATCCCTCTGACCTTCTTATGGACGATGAAACACAGAAAATTCATCGGAATTAAATACAAAAGGCACAATGCCGACTCAAGTACAAGACGACTGGCTCTTCTTACTGTCTATGTTTTGAGCCATTCCTGTGACACTAGTTATAGATTCCGATGCTTCACTTCAGGTTTACTGTATCCAGCTGACCTTCTTATTGACGATGAAGCACAGAAATTGCATCGGAATTAAATACAAAAGGCAAAATGCCGACTTAAGTACAAGAAGACTGACTCTTCTTACTGTCTATGATTTGAACCACTCCTGTGACACTAGTTACAGATTCCCATGCTTCACTTCAGTTTTACTGTATCCCTCTGACCCTCTTATTGACGATGAAACACAGAAATTGCATCGGAATTAAATACAAAAGGCACAATGCCGACTTAAGTAGAAGAAGACTGACTCTTCCTACTGTCTATGATTTGAACCATTCCTGTGACACTCGTTATAGATGCCGATGCTCCACTTCAGGTTTACTGTATCCCTTTCACCTACCTATTGACGATGAAACACAGAAATTGCATTTTAATTAAATACAAAAGGCACAATGCCGACTTAAGTACAAGATAACTGACTCTTCCTACTGACTACGTTTTGAACCATTCCTGTGACAGTAGTTATAGTTTCCGATGCTTCACTTCAGGTGTACTGTATCCAGCTGACCTTCTTATTGACGATGAAGCACAGAAATTGCATCGGAATTAAATACAAAAGGCGAAATGCAGACTTAAGTACAAGAAGACTGACTCTTCTTACTGTCTATGATTTGAACCATTCCTGTGACACTAGTTATATGTTCCCATGCTTCACTTCAGTTTTACTGTATCCCTCTGACCTTCTTATTGACGATGAAACACAGAAATTGCATCGGAATTAAATACAAAAGGCACAATGCCGACTTAAGTACAAGATAACTGACTCTTCCTACTGACTACGTTTTGTACCATTCCTGTGACACTAGTTATAGATTCCGATGCTTCATTTCAGGTTTACTGTATCCAGCTGACCTTCTTATTGACGATGAAGCACAGAAATTGCATCGGAATTAAATACAAAAGGCAAAATGCAGACTTAAGTACAAGAAGACTGACTCTTCTTACTGTGTATGATTTGAACCATTCCTGTGACACTAGTTATAGGTTCCCATGCTTCACTTCAGTTTTACTGTATCCCTCTGACCTTCTTATTGTCGATGAAACACAGAAATTGCATCGGAATTAAATACAAAAGGCACAATGCCGACATAAGTACAAGAAGACTGACTCTTCTTACTGTCTATGATTTGAACCATTCCTGTGACACTAGTTATAGGTTCCCATGCTTCACTTCAGTTTTACTGTATCCCTCTGACCTCTTTATCGACGATGAAACACAGAAATTGCATCTTAATTAAATACAAAGGGCACAATGCCGACTTAAGTACAAGAAGACTGACTCTTCTTATTGTCAATGTTTTCTACCATTCCGGTGACATTAGTTATAGATTCCGATGATTCACTCCAGGTAACTGTATCCAGCTGACCTTCTTATTGACGACGAAACACAGAAATTGCATTGTAATTATATTCAAAAGGCACAATGCCGACTTAAGTACAAGAAGACTGACTCTCCTTACTGTATATGTTTTGAACCATTCCTGTGACACTAGTTATAGATTCCGATGCTTCACTTCAGGTTTACTGTATCCCTCTGACCTTCTTATTGACGATGAAACACAGAAATAGTATCTTAATTAAATACAAAAGGCTCAATGCCGACTTCAGTACAAGAACACTAACTCATCTGACAGTCAATGGTTTGAACCATTCCTGTTACACTAGTTATAGATTCCGATGCTTCACTTCAGGTTTACTGTATCCCTCTGACCTTCTTATTGACAATGAAACACAGAAATTGCATCCTAATTAAATACAAAAGGCACAATGCCGATTCAAGTACAAGAAGACTGGCTCTTCTTACTGTCTATGTTTTGAACCATTTCTGTGACACTAGTTATAGATTCCGATGCTTCACTTCAGTTTTACTGTATAACTCTGACCTTCTTAATGACGAAGAAACACAGATATTGCATCGGAATTAAATACAAAAGGCACAATGCCGACTTCAGTACGAGAAGACTGACCCTTCTTACTGTCTATGTTTTGAACCATTCCTGTGACACTAGTTATAGATTCCGATGCTTCACTTCAGGTTTATTGTATCCTACTGACCTTCTTATTGACGATGAAACACAGAAATTGCATCGGAATTTAATAAAAAGGGCACAATGCCGACTCAAGTACAAGAAGACTGGCTCTTCTTACTGTCTATGTTTTGAACCATTTCTGTGACACTAGTTATAGATTCCGATGCATCCCTTCAGGATTACTATATCCCTCTGACCTTCTTATTGACGAAGAAACACAGATATTGCATCGGAATTAAATACAAAAGGCACAATGCCGACTTAAGTACAAGAAGACTGACCCTTCTTACTGTCTAAGATTTGAACCATTCCTGTGACACTAGTTTAAGATACCGATGCTTCACTTCAGGTTTACTGTATCCCTCTGACCTTCGTATTGATGATGAAACACAGAAATTGCATCGGAATTTAATACAAAAGGCACAATGCCATCTTAAGTACAAAAAGACTGACTCTGGTTACTGTCTATGTTTCGAACCTTTCCTGTGACACTAGTTATAGATTCAGATGCTTGACTTTAGGTTTACTGATTCCCTCTGACCTTCTTATAGACAAAGAAACACATAAATTGCATCGGAAATAAATACAAAAGGCACAATGCCGACTCAAGTACAAGAAGACTGGCTCTTCTTACTGTCTATGATTTAAACCATTTCTGTGACACTAGTTATAGATTCCGATGCTTCACTTCAGGTTTACTGTATCCCTCTGACCTTCTTATTGACGTAGAAACACAGATATTGCATCAGAATTAAATACAAAAGGCACAATGACGACTTAAGTACAAGAAGACTGACCCATCCCACTGTCTTTGTTTTGAACCATTCCTGTGACACTAGTTATAGATTCCGATGCTTCACTTCAGGTTCACTGTATCCCTCTGACCTTCGTATTGACGATGAAACACAGAAATTGCATCGGAATTAAATACAAATGGCAAAATGCCGACTTAAGTACAAGAAGACTGACTCTTCTTACTGTCAATGCTTTGAACCATTCCTGTGACACTAGTTATAGATTCCGATGGTTTACTTCAGGTTTACTATATCCCTCTGACCTTCTTATGGACGATGAAACACAGAAAATTCATCGGAATTAAATACAAAAGGCACAATGCCGACTCAAGTACAAGACGACTGGCTCTTCTTACTGTCTATGTTTTGAGCCATTCCTGTGACACTAGTTATAGATTCCGATGCTTCACTTCAGGTGTACTGTATCCAGCTGACCTTCTTATTGACGATGAAGCACAGAAATTGCATCGGAATTAAATACAAAAGGCAAAACGCCGACTTAAGTACAAGAAGACTGACTCTTCTTACTGTCTATGATTTGAACCACTCCTGTGACACTAGTTACAGATTTCCATGCTTCACTTCAGTTTTACTGTATCCCTCTGACCTTCTTATTGACGATGAAACACAGAAATTGCATCGGAATTAAATACAAAAGGCACAATGCCGACTTAAGTAGAAGAAGATTGACTCTTCCCACTGTCTATGATTTGAACCATTCCTGTGACACTCGTTATAGATGCCGATGCTTCACTTCAGGTTTACTGTATCCCTTTCACCTACCTATTGGCGATGAAACACAGAAATTGCATTTTAATTAAATACAAAAGGCACAATGCCGACTTAAGTACAAGATAACTGACTCTTCCTACTGACTACGTTTTGAACCATTCCTGTGACAGTAGTTATAGTTTCCGATGCTTCACTTCAGGTTAACTGTATCCAGCTGACCTTCTTATTGACAATGAAGCACAGAAATTGCATCGGAATTAAATACAAAAGGCGAAATGCAGAATTAAGTACAAGAAGACTGACTCTTCTTACTGTCTATGATTTGAACCATTCCTGTGACACTAGTTATATGTTCCCATGATTCACTTCAGTTTTACTGTATCCCTCTGACCTTCTTATTGACGATGAAAAACAGAAATTGCATCGGAATTAAATACAAAAGGCACAATGCCGACTTAAGTACAAGATAAGTGACTCTTCCTACTGACTACGTTTTGTACCATTCCTGTGACACTAGTTATAGATTCCGATGCTTCATTTCAGGTTTACTGTATCCAGCTGACCTTCTTATTGACGATGAAGCACAGAAATTGCATCGGAATTAAATACAAAAGGCAAAATGCAGACTTAAGTACAAGAAGACTGACTCTTCTTACTGTGTATGATTTGAACCATTCCTGTGACACTAGTTATAGGTTCCCATGCTTCACTTCAGTTTTACTGTATCCCTCTGACCTTCTTATTGTCGATGAAACACAGAAATTGCATCGGAATTAAATACAAAAGGCACAATGCCGACATAAGTACAAGAAGACTGACTCTTCATACTGTCTATGATTTGAACCATTCCTGTGACACTAGTTATAGGTTCCCATGCTTCACTTCAGTTTTACTGTATCCCTCTGACCTCTTTATCGACGATGAAACACAGAAATTGCATCTTAATTAAATACAAAGGGCACAATGCCGACTTAAGTACAAGAAGACTGACTCTTCTTATTGTCAATGTTTTCTACCATTCCGGTGACATTAGTTATAGATTCCGATGATTCACTCCAGGTAACTGTATCCAGCTGACCTTCTTATTGACGACGAAACACAGAAATTGCATTGTAATTATATTCAAAAGGCACAATGCCGACTTAAGTACAAGAAGACTGACTCTTCTTACTGTATATGTTTTGAACCATTCCTGTGACACTAGTTATAGATTCCGATGCTTCACTTCAGGTTTACTGTATCCCTCTGACCTTCTTATTGACGATGAAACACAGAAATAGCATCTTAATTAAATACAAAAGGCTCAATGCCGACTTCAGTACAAGAACACTAACTCATCTGACAGTCAATGGTTTGAACCATTCCTGTTACACTAGTTATAGATTCCGATGCTTCACTTCAGGTTTACTGTATCCCTCTGACCTTCTTATTGACAATGAAACACAGAAATTGCATCCTAATTAAATACAAAAGGCACAATGCCGACTCAAGTACAAGAAGACTGGCTCTTCTTACTGTCTATGTTTTGAACCATTTCTGTGACACTAGTTGTAGATTCCGATGCTTCACTTCAGTTTTACTGTATAACTCTGACCTTCTTAATGACGAAGAAACACAGATATTGCATCGGAATTAAATACAAAAGGCACAATGCCGACTTCAGTACAAGAAGACTGACCCTTCTTACTGTCTATGTTTTGAACCATTCCTGTGACACTAGTTATAGATTCCGATGCTTCACTTCAGGTTTACTGTATCCCTCTGACCTTCTTAGTGACGATAAAACACAGAAATTGCATCGGAATTTAATACAAAAGGCACAATGCCGACTTAAGTACAAGAAGACTGACCCTTCTTACTGTCTATGTTTTGAACCATTCCTGTGACACTAGTTATAGATTCCGATGCTTCACTTCAGGTTTACTGTATCCCTCTGACCTTCTTATTGACGATGAAACACAGAAATAGCATCTTAATTAAATACAACAGGCACAATGCCGACTTCAGTACAAGAACACTATTTCATCTTACTGTCAATGGTTTGAACCATTCCTGTTACACTAGTTATAGATTGCGATACTTCATTTCAGGTTTACTGTATCCCTCTGACCTACTTAATGACGAAGAAACACAGATATTGCATCGGAATTAAATACAAAAGGCACAATGCCGACTTCAGTACAAGAAGACTGACCCTTCTTACTGTCTATGTTTTGAACCATTCATGGGACACTAGTTATAGATTCCAATGCTTCACTACAGGTTTACTGTATCCCTCTGACCTTCTTATTGACGATGAAACACAGAAATTGCATCGGAATTATATACAAAAGGCACAATGCCGACTTAAGTACAAGAAGACTGACTCTACTTACTGTCAATGCTTTGAACCATTCCTGTGACACTAGTTATAGATTCCGATGGTTTACTTCAGGTTTACTATATCCCTCTGACCTTCTTATTGACGATCAAACACAGAAAATTCATCGGAATTAAATACAAAAGGCACAATGCCAACTCAAGTACAAGACGACTGGCTCTTCTTACTGTCTATGTTTTGAGCCATTCCTGTGACACTAGTTATAGATTCCGATGCTTCACTTCAGGTTTACTGTATAACTCTGACCTTCTTAATGACGAAGAAACACACATATTGCATCGGAATTAAATACAAAAGGCACAATGCCGACTTAAGTACAAAAAGAATGGGTCTTCTTACTGTCTATGTTTTGAACCATTCCTATGACACTAGTTATAGATTCCGATGCTTCACTTCAGGTTTACTGTATCCCTCTGACCTTCTTATTGACAATGAAACACAGAACTTGCATCCTAATTAAATACAAAAGGCACAATGCCGACTCAAATACAAGAAGACTGGCTCTTCTTACTGTCTATGCTTTGAACCATTTCTGTGACACTAGTTATAGATTCCGATGCTTCACTTCAGTTTTACTGTATAACTCTGACCTTCTTAATGACGAAGAAACACAGATATTGCATCGGAATTAAATACAAAAGGCACAATGCCGACTTCAGTACGAGAAGACTGACCCTTCTTACTGTCTATGTTTTGAACCATTCCTGTGACACTAGTTATAGATTCCGATGCTTCACTTCAGGTTTATTGTATCCTACTGACCTTCTTATTGACGATGAAACACAGAAATTGCATCGGAATTTAATACAAAGGGCACAATGCCGACTCAAGTACAAGAAGACTGGCTCTTCTTACTCTCTATGTTTTGAACCATTTCTGTGACACTAGTTATAGATTCCGATGCATCCCTTCAGGATTACTATATCCCTCTGACCTTCTTATTGACGAAGAAACACAGATATTGCATCGGAATTAAATACAAAAGGCACAATGCCGACTTAAGTACAAGAAGACTGACCCTTCTTACTGTCTAAGATTTGAACCATTCCTGTGACACTAGTTAAAGATACCGATGCTTCACTTCAGGTTTACTGTATCCCTCTGACCTTCGTATTGATGATGAAACACAGAAATTGCATCGGAATTTAATACAAAAGGCACAATGCCATCTTAAGTGCAAAAAGACTGACTCTGGTTACTGTCTATGTTTCGAACCTTTCCTGTGACACTAGTTATAGATTCTGATGCTTGACTTTAGGTTTACTGATTCCCTCTGACCTTCTTATAGACAAAGAAACACATAAATTGCATCGGAAATAAATACAAAAGGCACAATGCCGACTCAAGTACAAGAAGACTGGCTCTTGTTACTGTCTATGATTTAAACCATTTCTGTGACACTAGTTATAGATTCCGATGCTTCACTTCAGGTTTACTGTATCCCTCTGACCTTCTTATTGACGTAGAAACACAGATATTGCATCAGAATTAAATACAAAAGGCACAATGACGACTTAAGTACAAGAAGACTGACCCATCCCACTGTCTTTGTTTTGAACCATTCCTGTGACACTAGTTATAGATTCCGATGCTTCACTTCAGGTTCACTGTATCCCTCTGACCTTCGTATTGACGATGAAACACAAAAATTGCATCGGAATTAAATACAAATGGCAAAATGCCGACTTAAGTACAAGAAGACTGACTCTTCTTACTGTCAATGCTTTGAACCATTCCTGTGACACTAGTTATAGATTCCGATGGTTTACTTCAGGTTTACTATATCCCTCTGACCTTCTTATGGACGATGAAACACAGAAAATTCATCGGAATTAAATACAAAAGGCACAATGCCGACTCAAGTACAAGACGACTGGCTCTTCTTACTGTCTATGTTTTGAGCCATTCCTGTGACACTAGTTATAGATTCCGATGCTTCACTTCAGGTTTACTGTATCCAGCTGACCTTCTTATTGACGTTGAAGCACAGAAATTGCATCGGAATTAAATACAAAAGGCAAAACGCCGACTTAAGTACAAGAAGACTGACTCTTCTTACTGTCTATGATTTGAACCACTCCTGTGACACTAGTTACAGATTCCCATGCTTCACTTCAGTTTTACTGTATCCCTCTGACCTTCTTATTGACGATGAAACACAGAAATTGCATCGGAATTAAATACAAAAGGCACAATGCCGACTTAAGTAGAAGAAGACTGACTCTTCCTACTGTCTATGATTTGAACCATTCCTGTGACACTCGTTATAGATGCCGATGCTTCACTTCAGGTTTACTGTATCCCTTTCACCTACCTATTGGCGATGAAACACAGAAATTGCATTTTAATTAAATACAAAAGGCACAATGCCGACTTAAGTACAAGATAACTGACTCTTCCTACTGACTACGTTTTGAACCATTCCTGTGACAGTAGTTATAGTTTCCGATGCTTCACTTCAGGTTTACTGTATCCAGCTGACCTTCTTATTGACGATGAAGCACAGAAATTGCATCGGAATTAAATACAAAAGGCGAAATGCAGAATTAAGTACAAGAAGACTGACTCTTCTTACTGTCTATGATTTGAACCATTCCTGTGACACTAGTTATATGTTCCCATGCTTCACTTCAGTTTTACTGTATCCCTCTGACCTTCTTATTGACGATGAAACACAGAAATTGCATCGGAATTAAATACAAAAGGCACAATGCCGTCTTAAGTACAAGATAAGTGACTCTTCCTACTGACTACGTTTTGTACCATTCCTGTGACACTAGTTATAGATTCCGATGCTTCATTTCAGGTTTACTGTATCCAGCTGACCTTCTTATTGACGATGAAGCACAGAAATTGCATCGGAATTAAATACAAAAGGCAAAATGCAGACTTAAGTACAAGAAGACTGACTCTTCTTACTGTGTATGATTTGAACCATTCCTGTGACACTAGTTATAGGTTCCCATGCTTCACTTCAGTTTTACTGTATCCCTCTGACCTTCTTATTGTCGATGAAACACAGAAATTGCATCGGAATTAAATACAAAAGGCACAATGCCGACATAAGTACAAGAAGACTGACTCTTCATACTGTCTATGATTTGAACCATTCCTGTGACACTAGTTATAGGTTCCCATGCTTCACTTCAGTTTTACTGTATCCCTCTGACCTCTTTATCGACGATGAAACACAGAAATTGCATCTTAATTAAATACAAAGGGCACAATGCCGACTTAAGTACAAGAAGACTGACTCTTCTTATTGTCAATGTTTTCTACCATTCCGGTGACATTAGTTATAGATTCCGATGATTCACTCCAGGTAACTGTATCCAGCTGACCTTCTTATTGACGACGAAACACAGAAATTGCATTGTAATTATATTCAAAAGGCACAATGCCGACTTAAGTACAAGAAGACTGACTCTTCTTACTGTATATGTTTTGAACCATTCCTGTGACACTAGTTATAGATTCCGATGCTTCACTTCAGGTTTACTGTATCCCTCTGACCTTCTTATTGACGATGAAACACAGAAATAGCATCTTAATTAAATACAAAAGGCTCAATGCCGACTTCAGTACAAGAACACTAACTCATCTGACAGTCAATGGTTTGAACCATTCCTGTTACACTAGTTATAGATTCCGATGCTTCACTTCAGGTTTACTGTATCCCTCTGACCTTCTTATTGACAATGAAACACAGAAATTGCATCCTAATTAAATACAAAAGGCACAATGCCGACTCAAGTACAAGAAGACTGGTTCTTCTTACTGTCTATGTTTTGAACCATTTCTGTGACACTAGTTGTAGATTCCGATGCTTCACTTCAGTTTTACTGTATAACTCTGACCTTCTTAATGACGAAGAAACACAGATATTGCATCGGAATTAAATACAAAAGGCACAATGCCGACTTCAGTACAAGAAGACTGACCCTTCTTACTGTCTATGTTTTGAACCATTCCTGTGACACTAGTTATAGATTCCGATGCTTCACTTCAGGTTTACTGTATCCCTCTGACCTTCTTAGTGACGATAAAACACAGAAATTGCATCGGAATTTAATACAAAAGGCACAATGATGACTTAAGTACAAGAAGACTGACCCTTCTTACTGTCTATGTTTTGAACCATTCCTGTGACACTAGTTATAGATTCCGATGCTTCACTTCAGGTTTACTGTATCCCTCTGACCTTCTTATTGACGATGAAACACAGAAATAGCATCTTAATTAAATACAAAAGGCACAATGCCGACTTCAGTACAAGAACACTAACTCATCTTACTGTCAATGGTTTGAACCATTCCTGTTACACTAGTTATAGATTGCGATACTTCACTTCAGGTTTACTGTATCCCTCTGACCTACTTAATGACGAAGAAACACAGATATTGCATCGGAATTAAATACAAAAGGCACAATGCCGACTTCAGTACAAGAAGACTGACCCTTCTTACTGTCTATGTTTTGAACCATTCCTGCGACACTAGTTATAGATTCCAATGCTTCACTACAGGTTTACTGTATCCCTCTGACCTTCTTATTGACGATGAAACACAGAAATTGCATCGGAATTATATACAAAAGGCACAATGCCGACTTAAGTACAAGAAGACTGACTCTACTTACTGTCAATGTTTTGAACCATTCCTGTGACACTAGTTATAGATTCCGATGGTTTACTTCAGGTTTACTATATCCCTCTGACCTTCTTATTGACGATCAAACACAGAAAATTCATCGGAATTAAATACAAAAGGCACAATGCCAACTCAAGTACAAGACGACTGGCTCTTCTTACTGTCTATGTTTTGAGCCATTCCTGTGACACTAGTTATAGATTCCGATGCTTCACTTCAGGTTTACTGTATAACTCTGACCTTCTTAATGACGAAGAAACACAGATATTGCATCGGAATTAAATACAAAAGGCACAATGCCGACATAAGTACAAAAAGAATGGGTCTTCTTACTGTCTATGTTTTGAACCATTCCTGTGACACTAGTTATAGATTCCGATGCTTCACTTCAGGTTTACTGTATCCCTCTGACCTTCTTATTGACAATGAAACACAGAACTTGCATCCTAATTAAATACAAAATTCACAATGCCGACTCAAATACAAGAAGACTGGCTCTTCTTACTGTCTATGCTTTGAACCATTTCTGTGACACTAGTTATAGATTCCGATGCTTCACTTCAGTTTTACTGTATAACTCTGACCTTCTTAATGACGAAGAAACACAGATATTGCATCGGAATTAAATACAAAAGGCACAATGCCGACTTCAGTACGAGAAGACTGACCCTTCTTACTGTCTATGTTTTGAACCATTCCTGTGACACTAGTTATAGATTCCGATGCTTCACTTCAGGTTTATTGTATCCTACTGACCTTCTTATTGACGATGAAACACAGAAATTGCATCGGAATTTAATACAAAAGGCACAATGCCGACTCAAGTACAAGAAGACTGGCTCTTCTTACTCTCTATGTTTTGAACCATTTCTGTGACACTAGTTATAGATTCCGATGCATCCCTTCAGGATTACTATATCCCTCTGACCTTCTTATTGACGAAGAAACACAGATATTGCATCGGAATTAAATACAAAAGGCACAATGCCGACTTAAGTACAAGAAGACTGACCCTTCTTACTGTCTAAGATTTGAACCATTCCTGTGACACTAGTTAAAGATACCGATGCTTCACTTCAGGTTTACTGTATCCCTCTGACCTTCGTATTGATGATGAAACACAGAAATTGCATCGGAATTTAATACAAAAGGCACAATGCCATCTTAAGTACAAAAAGACTGACTCTGGTTACTGTCTATGTTTCGAACCTTTCCTGTGAGACTAGTTATAGATTCTGATGCTTGACTTTAGGTTTACTGATTCCCTCTGACCTTCTTATAGACAAAGAAACACATAAATTGCATCGGAAATAAATACAAAAGGCACAATGCCGACTCAAGTACAAGAAGACTGGCTCTTGTTACTGTCTATGATTTAAACCATTTCTGTGACACTAGTTATAGGTTCCGATGCTTCACTTCAGGTTTACTGTATCCCTCTGACCTTCTTATTGACGTAGAAACACAGATATTGCATCAGAATTAAATACAAAAGGCACAATGACGACTTAAGTACAAGAAGACTGACCCATCCCACTGTCTTTGTTTTGAACCATTCATGTGACACTAGTTATAGATTCCGATGCTTCACTTCAGGTTCACTGTATCCCTCTGACCTTCGTATTGACGATGAAACACAGAAATTGCATCGGAATTAAATACAAATGGCAAAATGCCGACTTAAGTACAAGAAGACTGACTCTTCTTACTGTCAATGCTTTGAACCATTCCTGTGACACTAGTTATAGATTCCGATGGTTTACTTCAGGTTTACTATATCCCTCTGACCTTCTTATGGACGATGAAACACAGAAAATTCATCGGAATTAAATACAAAAGGCACAATGCCGACTCAAGTACAAGACGACTGGCTCTTCTTACTGTCTATGTTTTGAGCCATTCCTGTGACACTAGTTATAGATTCCGATGCTTCACTTCAGGTTTACTGTATCCAGCTGACCTTCTTATTGACGATGAAGCACAGAAATTGCATCGGAATTAAATACAAAAGGCAAAATGCCGACTTAAGTACAAGAAGACTGACTCTTCTTACTGTCTATGATTTGAACCACTCCTGTGACACTAGTTACAGATTCCCATGCTTCACTTCAGTTTTACTGTATCCCTCTGACCTTCTTATTGACGATGAAACACAGAAATTGCATCGGAATTAAATACAAAAGGCACAATGCCGACATAAGTACAAGAAGACTGACTCTTCCTAATGTCTATGTTTTGAACCAATCCTGTGACGCTAGTTTTAGATTCCGATGCTTCACTTCAGGTTTTCTGTATCCCTCTGACCTCTTTATCGACGATGAAACACATAAATTGCATCTGAATAAATACAAAAGGCACAATGCCGACTCAAGTACAAGAAGACTGGCTCTTCTTACTCTCTATGATTTAAACCATTTCTGTGACACCAGTTATAGATTCCGATGCTTCACTTCAGGTTTACTGTATCGCTCTGACCTTCTTATTGACGTAGAAACACAGATATTGCATCGGAATTTAATACAAAAGGCACAATGACGACTTAAGTACAAGAAGACTGACCCATCCCACAGTCTTTGTTTTGAACCATTCCTGTGACACTAGTTATAGATTCCGATGCTTCACTTCACGTTCACTGTATCCCTCTGATCTT
Source organism: Schistocerca piceifrons (assembly GCF_021461385.2). Taxonomy (NCBI): domain Eukaryota; kingdom Metazoa; phylum Arthropoda; class Insecta; order Orthoptera; family Acrididae; genus Schistocerca; species Schistocerca piceifrons. Next base: position 852,610,615 of record NC_060141.1, on the reverse strand, counting down.
CGTATTGACGATGAAACACAGAAATTGCATCGGAATTAAATACAAATGGCAAAATGCCGAGTTAAGTACAAAAAGAGTGACTCTTCTTACTGTCTATGATTTGAACCATTCCTGTGACACTAGTTATAGATTCCGATGCTTCACTTCAGGTTTACTGTATCCCTGTGAGCTTCTTATTGACGATGAAACACAGAAATTGCATCGGAATTATATACAAAAGGCACAATGCCGACTTAAGTACAAGAAGACTGACTCTTCCTAATGTCTATGTTTTGAACCAATCCTGTGACACTAGTTTTAGATTCCGATGCTTCACTTCAGGTTTTCTGTATCCCTCTGACCTCTTTATCGACGATGAAACACAGAAATTGCATCTTAATTAAATACAAAAGGCACAATGCCGACTTAAGTACAAGATAACTGACTCTTCCTACGGACTACGTTTTGAACCATTCCTGTGACACTAGTTATAGATTCCGATGCTTCACTTCAGGTTTACTGTTTCCAGCTGACCTTCTTATTGACGATGAAGCACAGAAATTGCATCGGAATTAAATACACAAGGCAAAATGCAGACTTAAGTACAAGAAGACTGAGTCTTCTTACTGTCTATGATTTGAACCATTCCTGTGACACTAGTTATAGGTTCCCATGCTTCACTTCTGTTTTACTGTATCCCTCTGACCTTCTTATTGTCGATGAAACACAGAAATTGCATCGGAATTAAATACAAAAGGCACAATGCCGACTCAAGTACAAGAAGACTGGCTCTTCTTACTGTCTATGTTTTGAACCATTCCTGTGACACTAGTTATAGATTCCGATGCTTCACTTCAGGTTTACATTATCCCTCTGACCTTCTTATTGACAATGAAACACAGAAATTGCATTCTAATTAAATACAAAAGGCACAATGCCGACTCAAGTACAAGAAGACTGGCTCTTCTTACTGTCTATGTTTTGAACCATTTCTGTGACACTAGTTATAGATTCCGATGCTTCACTTCAGTTTTACTGTCTAACTCTGACCTTCTTAATGACGAAGAAACACAGATATTGCATCAGAATTAAATACAAAAGGCACAATGAGGACTTCACTACAAGAAGACTGACCCTTCTTACTGTCTATGTTTTGAACCATTCCTGTGACACTAGTTATAGGTTCCCATGCTTCACTTCTGTTTTACTGTATCCCTCTGACCTTCTTATTGTCGATGAAACACAGAAATTGCATCGGAATTAAATACGAAATGCACAATGCCGACTTAAGTACAAAAAGAATGGGTCTTCTTACTGTCTATGTTTTGAACCATTCCTGTGACACTAGTTATAGATTCCGATGCTTCACTTCAGGTTTACTTTATCCCTCTGACCTTCTTATTGACAATGAAACACAGAAATTGCATCCGAATTAAATACAAAAGGCACAATGCCGACTCAAGTACAAGAAGACTGGCTCTTCTTACTGTCTATGTTTTGAACCATTTCTGTGACACTAGTTATAGATTCCGATGCTTCACTTCAGTTTTACTGTATAACTCAGACCTTCTTAATGACGTCGAAACACAGATATTGCATCGGAATTAAATACAAAAGGCACAATGAGGACTTCACTACAAGAAGACTGACCCTTCTTACTGTCTATGTTTTGAACCATTCCTGTGACGCTAGTTATAGATTCCGATGCTTCACTTCAGGTTTACTGTATCCCTCTGACTTTCTTATTGACGATGAAACACAGAAATTGCATCGGAATTTAATACAAAAGGCACAATGCCGACTCAAGTACAAGAAGATTGGCTCTTCTTACTATCTATGATTTAAACCATTTCTGTGAAACTAGTTATAGATTCCGATGCTTCACTTCAGGTGTACTGTATCCCTCTGACCTTCGTATTGACGATGAAACACAGAAATTGCATCGGAATTAAATACAAATGGCAAAATGCCGACTTAAGTACAAAAAGAGTGACTTTTCTTACTGTCTATGATTTGAACCTTTCCTGTGACACTAGTTATAGATTACGATGCTTCACTTCAGGTTTACTGTATCCCTGTGAGCTTCTTATTGACGATGAAACACAGAAATTGCATCGGAATTATATACAAAAGGCACAATGCCGACTTAAGTACAAGAAGACTGACTCTTCTTACTGTCAATGTTTTGAACCATTCCTGTGACACTAGTTATAGATTCCGATGATTTACTTCAGGTTTACTATATCCCTCTGACCTTCTTATTGACGATCAAACACAGAAAATTCATCGGAATTAAATACAAAAGGCACAATGCCGACTCAAGTACAAGACGACTGGCTCTTCTTACTGTCTATGCTTTGAGCCATTCCTGTGACACTAGTTATAGATTCCGATGCTTCACTTCAGGTTTACTGTATCCAGCTGACCTTCTTATTGACGATGAAGCACAGAAATTGCATCGGAATTAAATACAAAAGGCAAAATGCCGACTTAAGTACAAGAAGACTGACTCTTCTTACTGTCTATGATTTGAACCATTCCTGTGACACTAGTTACAGGTTCCCATGCTTCACTTCAGTTTTACTGTATCCCTCTGACCTTCTAATTGACGATGAAACACAGAAATTGCATCGGAATTAAATACAAAAGGCACAATGCCGACTTAAGTAGAAGAAGACTGACTCTTCCTACTGTCTATGATTTGAACCATTCCTGTGACACTAGTTATAGATTCCATTGCTTCACTTCAGGTTTACTGTATCCCTTTCACCTTCCTATTGACGATGAAACACAGAAATTGCATCTTATTTAAATACAAATGGCACAATGCCGACTTAAGTACAAGATAACTGACTCTTCCTACTGACTACGTTTTGAACCATTCCTGTGACACTAGTTATAGATTCCGATGCTTCATTTCAGGTTTACTGTATCCAGCTGACCTTCTTATTGACGATGAATCACAGAAATTGCATCGGAATTAAATACAAAAGGCAAAATGCAGACTTAAGTACAAGAAGACTGACTCTTCTTACTGTGTATGATTTGAACCATTCCTGTGACACTAGTTATAGGTTCCCATGCTTCACTTCAGTTTTACTGTATCCCTCTGACCTTCTTATTGTGGATGAAACACAGAAATTGCATCGGAATTAAATACAAAAGGCACAATGCCGACATAAGTACAAGAAGACTGACTCTTCTTACTGTCTATGATTTGAACCATTCCTGTGACACTAGTTATAGGTTCCCATGCTTCACTTCAGTTTTACTGTATCCCTCTGACCTCTTTATCGACGATGAAACACAGAAATTGCATCTTAATTAAATACAAAGGGCACAATGCCGACTTAAGGACAAGAAGACTGACTCTTCTTATTGTCAATGTTTTCTACCATTCCGGTGACATTAGTTATAGATTCCGATGATTCACTTCAGGTAACTGTATCCAGCTGACCTTCTTATTGACGACGAAACACAGAAATTGCATTGTAATTATATTCAAAAGGCACAATGCCGACTTAAGTACAAGAAGACTGACTCTTCTTACTGTATATGTTTTGAACCATTCCTGTGACACTAGTTATAGATTCCGATGCTTCACTTCAGGTTTACTGTATCCCTCTGACCTTCTTATTGACGATGAAACACAGAAATAGCATCTTAATTAAATACAAAAGGCTCAATGCCGACTTCAGTACAAGAACACTAACTCATCTGACAGTCAATGGTTTTAACCATTCCTGTTACACTAGTTATAGATTCCGATGCTTCACTTCAGGTTTACTGTATCCGTCTGACCTTCTTATTGACAATGAAACACAGAAATTGCATCCTAATTAAATACAAAAGGCACAATGCCGACTCAAGTACAAGAAGACTGGCTCTTCTTACTGTCTATGTTTTGAACCATTTCTGTGACACTAGTTATAGATTCCGATGCTTCACTTCAGTTTTACTGTATAACTCTGACCTTCTTAATGACGAAGAAACACAGATATTGCATCGGAATTAAATACAAAAGGCACAATGCCGACTTGAGTACAAGAAGACTGACCCTTCTTACTGTCTATGTTTTGAACCATTCCTGTGACACTAGTTATAGATTCCGATGCTTCACTTCAGGTTTACTGTATCCCTCTGACCTTCTTATTGACGATGAAACACAGAAATTGCATCGGAATTTAATACAAAAGGCACAATGCCGACTTAAGTACAAGAAGACTGACCCTTCTTACTGTCTATGTTTTGAACCATTCCTGTGACACTAGTTATAGATTCCGATGCTTCACTTCAGGTTTACTGTATCCCTCTGACCTTCTTATTGACGATGAAACACAGAAATAGCATCTTAATTAAATACAAAAGGCACAATGCCGACTTCAGTACAAGAACACTAACTCATCTTACTGTCAATGGTTTGAACCATTCCTGTTACACTAGTTATAGATTGCGATACTTCACTTCAGGTTTACTGTATCCCTCTGACCTTCTTAATGACGAAGAAACACAGATATTGCATCGGAATTAAATACAAAAGGCACAATGCCGACTTCAGTACAAGAAGACTGACCCTTCTTACTGTCTATGTTTTGAATCATTCCTGTGACACTAGTTATAGATTCCAATGCTTCACTACAGGTTTACTGTATCCCTCTGACCTTCTTATTGACGATGAAACACAGAAATTGCATCGGAATTATATACAAAAGGCACAATGCCGACTTAAGTACAAGAAGACTGACTCTACTTACTGTCAATGTTTTGAACCATTCCTGTGACACTAGTTATAGATTCCGATGGTTTACTTCAGGTTTACTATATCCCTCTGACCTTCTTATTGACGATCAAACACAGAATATTCATCGGAATTAAATACCAAAGGCACAATGCCAACTCAAGTACAAGACGACTGGCTCTTCTTACTGTCTATGTTTTGAGCCATTCCTGTGACACTAGTTATAGATTCCGATGCTTCACTTCAGGTTTACTGTATCCCTCTGACCTTCTTATTGACAATGAAACACAGAAATTGCATCCTAATTAAATACAAAAGGCACAATGCCGACTCAAATACAAGAAGACTAGCTCTTCTTACTGTCAATGTTTTGAACCATTTCTGTGACACTAGTTATAGATTCCGATGCTTCACTTCAGTTTTACTGTATAACTCTGACCTTCTTAATGACGAAGAAACACAGATATTGCATCGGAATTAAATACAAAAGGCACAATGCCGACTTCAGTACAAGAAGACTGACCCTTCTTACTGTCTATGTTTTGAACCATTCCTGTGACACTAGTTATAGATTCCGATGCTTCACTTCAGGTTTACTGTATCCCACTGACCTTCTTATTGACGATGAAACACAGAAATTGCATCGGAATTTAATACAAAAGGCACAATGCCGACTCAAGTACAAGAAGACTGGCTCTTCTTACTGTCTATGTTTTGAACCATTTCTGTGACACTAGTTATAGATTCCGATGCATCCCTTCAGGATTACTATATCCCTCTGACCTTCTTATTGACGAAGAAACACAGATATTGCATCGGAATTAAATACAAAAGGCACAATGCCATCTTAAGTACAAAAAGACTGACTCTGGTTACTGTCTATGTTTCGAATCTTTCCTGTGACACTAGTTATAGATTCCGATGCTTGACTTTAGGTTTACTGATTCCCTCTGACCTTCTTATAGACAAAGAAACACATAAATTGCATAGGAAATAAATACAAAAGGCACAATGCCGACTCAAGTACAAGAAGACTGGCTCTTCTTACTGTCTATGATTTAAACCATTTCTGTGACACTAGTTATAGATTCCGATGCTTCACGTCAGGTTTACTGTATCCCTCTGACCTTCTTATTGACGTAGAAACACAGATATTGCATCAGAATTAAATACAAAAGGCACAATGACGACTTAAGTACAAGAAGACTGACCCATCCCACTGTCTTTGTTTTGTACCATTCCTGTGACACTAGTTATAGATTCCGATGCTTCACTTCAGGTTCACTGTATCCCTCTGACCTTCGTATTGACGATGAAACACAGAAATTGCATCGGAATTAAATACAAATGGCAAAACGCCGACTTAAGTACAAAAAGAATGACTCTTCTTTCTGTCTATGATTTGAACCATTCCTGTGACACTAGTTATAGATTCCGATGCTTCACTTCAGGTTTACTGTATCCCTGTGAGCTTCTTATTGACGATGAAACACAGAAATTGCATCGGAATTATATACAAAAGGCACAATGCCGACTTAAGTACAAGAAGACTGACTCTTCTTACTGTCAATGCTTTGAACCATTCCTGTGACACTAGTTATAGATTCCGATGGTTTACTTCAGGTTTACTATATCCCTCTGACATTCTTGTTGACGATCAATCACAGAAAATTCATCGGAATTAAATACAAAAGGCACAATGCCGACTGAAGTACAAGACGACTGGCTCTTCTTACTGTCTATGTTTTGAGCCATTCCTGTGACACTAGTTATAGATTCCGATGATTCACTTCAGGTTTACTGTATCCAGCTGACCTTCTTATTGACGATGAAGCACAGAAATTGCATCGGAATTAAATACAAAAGGCGAAATGCCGACTTAAGTACAAGAAGACTGACTCTTCCTACTGTCTATGATTTGAACCATTCCTGTGACACTCGTTATAGATTAAGATGCTTCACTTCAGGTTTACTGTATCCCTTTCACCGTCCTATTGACGATGAAACACAGAAATTGCATTTTAATTAAATACAAAAGGCACAATGCCGACTTAAGTACAAGATAACTGACTCTTCCCACTGAATACGTTTTGAACCATTCCTGTGACACTAGTTATAGATTCCGATGCTTCACTTCAGGTTTACTGTATCCAGCTGACCTTCTTATTGACGATGAAACACGTAAATTGCATCGGAATTAAATACAAATGGCAAAATGCCGACTTAAGTACAAAAAGAGTGACTCTTCTTACTGTCTATGATTTGAACCATTCCTGTGACACTAGTTATAGATTCCGATGCTTCACTTCAGGTTTACTGTATCCCTGTGAGCTTCTTATTGACGATGAAACACAGAAATTGCATCGGAATTATATACAAAAGGCACAATGCCGACATCAGTACAAGAAGACTGACTCTTCCTACTGTCTATGATTTGAACCATTCCTGTGACACTAGTTATAGATTCCGATGCTTCACTTCAGTTTTACTGTATAACTCTGACCTTCTTATTGACGATGAAACACAGAAATTGCATCGGAATTTAATACAAAAGGCACAATGCCGACTCAAGTACAAGAAGACTGGCTCTTCTTACTGTCTATGTTTTGAACCATTTCTGTGACACTAGTTATGGATTCCGATGCATCCCTTCAGGATTACTATATCCCTCTGACCTTCTTATTGACGAAGAAAAACAGATATTGCATCAGAATTAAATACAAAAGGCACAATGCCGACTTAAGTACAAGAAGACTGACCCTTCTTACTGTCTATGTTTTGAACCATTCCTGTGACACTAGTTATAGATTCCTATGCTTCACTTCAGGTTTACTGTATCCCTCTGACCTTCTTATTGACGATGAAACACAGAAATTGCATCGGAATTAAATACAAAAGGCACAAAGCCGACTTAAGTACAAGAAGACTGACTCTTCTTACTGTCTATGATTTGAACCATTCCTGTGACACTAGTTATAGGTTCCCATGCTCCACTTCAGTTTTACTGTATCCCTCTGACCTCTTTATCGACGATGAAACACAGAAATTGCATCTTAATTAAATACAAAGGGCACAATGCCGACTTAAGTACAAGAAGACTGACTCTTCTTATTGTCAAAGTTTTCTACCATTCCGATGACATTAGTTATAGATTCCGATGATTCACTTCAGGTAACTGTATCCAGCTGACCTTCTTATTGACGACGAAACACAGAAATTGCATCGTAATTATATACAAAAGGCACAATGCCGACTTAAGTACAAGAAGACTGACTCTTCTTACTGTATATGTTTTGAACCATTCCTGTGACACTAGTTATAGATTCCGATGCTTCACTTCAGGTTTACTGTATCCCTCTGACCTTCTTATTGACGATGAAACACAGAAATAGCATCTTAATTAAATACAAAAGTCACAATGCCGACTTCAGTACAAGAAGACTGGCTCTTCTTACTGTCTATGTTTTGAACCATTTCTGTGACACTAGTTATAGATTCCGATGCTTCACTTCGGGTTTACTGTATCTCTCTGACCTTCTTATTGACGATGAAACACGTAAATTGCATCGGAATTAAATACAAAATGCACAATGCCGACTTAAGTAGAAAAAGGATGGGTCTTCTTACTGTCTATGTTTTGAACCATTCCTGTGCCACTAGTTATAGATTCCGATGCTTCACTTCAGGTTTACTGTATCCCTCTGACCTTCTTATTGACAATGAAACACAGAAATTGCATCCTAATTAAATACAAAAGGCACAATGCCGACTCAAGTACAAGAAGACTGGCTCTTCTTACTGTCTATGTTTTGAACCATTTCTGTGACACTGGTTATAGATTCCGATGCATCCCTTCAGGATTACTATATCCCTCTGACCTTCGTATTGACGAAGAAACACAGATATTGCATCGGAATTAAATACAAAAGGCACAATGACGATTTAAGTACAAGAAGACTGACCCATCCCACTGTCTTTGTTTTGAACCATTCCTGTGACACTAGTTATAGATTCCGATGCTTCACTTCAGGTTCACTGTATCCCTCTGACCTTCGTATTGACGATGAAACACAGAAATTGCATCGGAATTAAATACAAATGGCAAAATGCCGACTTAAGTACAAAAAGAGTGTCTCTTCTTACTGTCTATGATTTGAACCATTCCTGTGACACTAGTTATAGATTCCGATGCTTCACTTCAGGTTTACTGTATCCCTGTGAGCTTCTTATTGACGATGAAACACAGGAATTGCATCGGAATTATATACAAAAGGCACAATGCCGACTTAAGTACAAGAAGACTGACTCTTCTTACTGTCAATGTTTTGAACCATTCCTGTGACACTAGTTATAGATTCCGATGGTTTACTTCAGGTTTACTATATCCCTCTGACCTTCTTATTGACGATCAAACACAGAAAAGTCATCGGAATTAAATACAAAAGGCACAATGCCGACTCAAGTACAAGACGACTGGCTCTTCTTACTGTCTATGTTTTGAGCCATTCCTGTGACACTAGTTATAGATTCCGATGCTTCACTTCAGTTTTACTGTATCCCTCTGACCTTCTTATTGACGATGAAACACAGAAATTGCATCGGAATTAAATACAAAAGGCACAATGCCGACTTAAGTAGAAGAAGACTGACTCTTCCTACTGTCTATGATTTGAACCATTCCTGTGACACTCGTTATAGATTCCGATGCTTCACTTCAGGTTTACTGTATCCAACTGACCTTCTTATTGACGATGAAACACGTAAATTGCATCGGAATTAAATACAAAATGCACAATGCCGACTTAAGTACAAAAAGAATGGGTCTTCTTACTGTCTATGTTTTGAACCATTCCTGTGACACTAGTTATAGATTCCGATGCTTCACTTCAGGTTTACTGTATCCCACTGACCTTCTTAATGACGAAGAAACACAGATATTGCATCGGAATTAAATACAAAACGCACAATGCCGACTTCAGTACAAGAAGACTGACCCTTCTTACTGTCTATGTTTTGAACCATTCCTGTGACACTAGCTATAGATTCAGATGCTTCACTTCAGTTTTACTGTATAACTCTGACCTTCTTAATGACGAAGAAACACAGATATTGCATCGGAATTAAATACAAAAGGCACAATGCCGACTTCAGTACAAGAAGACTGACCCTTCTTACTGTCTATGTTTTGAACCATTCCTGTGACACTAGTTATAGATTCCGATGCTTCACTTCAGGTTTACTGTATCCCACTGACCTTCTTATTGACGATGAAACACAGAAATTGCTTGGGAATTTAATACAAAAGGCACAATGCCGACTCTAGTACAAGAAGGCTGGCTCTTCTTACTGTCTATGATTTAAACCATTTCTGTGACGCTAGTTATAGATTCCGATGCTTCACTTCAGGTTTACTGTATCCCTCTGACCTTCTTATTGACGTAGAAACACAGATATTGCATCAGAATTAAATACAAAAGGCACAATGACGACTTAAGTACAAGAAGACTGACCCATCCCACTGTCTTTGTTTTGAACCATTCCTGTGACACTAGTTATAGATTCCGATGCTTCACTTCAGGTTCACTGTATCCCTCTGACCTTCGTATTGACGATGAAACACAGAAATTGCATCGGAATTAAATACAAATTGGAAAATGCCGACTTAAGTACAAAAAGAGTGACTCTTCCTACTGTCTATGATTTGAACCATTCCTGTGACACTAGTTATAGATTCCGATGCTTCACTTCAGGTTTACTGTATCCCTGTGAGCCTCTTATTGACGATGAAACACAGAAATTGCATCGGAATTATATACAAAAGGTACAATGCCGACTTAAGTACAAGAAGACTGACTCTTCTCACTGTCAATGTTTTGAACCATTCCTGTGACACTAGTTATAGATTCCGATGGTTTACTTCAGGTTTACTATATCCCTCTGACCTTCTTATTGACGATCAAACACAGAAAATTCATCGGAATTAAATACAAAAGGCACAATGCCGACTCAAGTACAAGACGACTGGCTCTTCTTACTGTCTATGTTTTGAGCCATTCCTGTGACACTAGTTATAGATTCCGATGCTTCACTTCAGAGTTACTGTATCCAGCTGACCTTCTTATTGACGATGAAGCACAGAAATTGCATCGGAATTAAATACAAAAGGCAAAATGCCGACTTAAGTACAAGAAGACTGACTCTTCTTACTGTCTATGATTTGAACCATTCCTGTGACACTAGTTACAGGTTCCCATGCTTCACTTCAGTTTTACTGTATCCCTCGACCTTCTTATTGACGATGAAACACAGAAATTGCATCGGAATTAAATACAAAAGGCACAATGCCGACTTAAGTAGAAGAAGACTGACTCTTCCTACTGTCTATGATTTGAACCATTCCTGTGACACTCGTTATAGATTCCGATGCTTCACTTCAGGTTTACTGTATCCCTTTCACCTTCCTATTGACGATGAAACACAGAAATTGCATTTTAATTAAATACAAAAGGCACAATGCCGACTTAAGTACAACATAACTGACTCTTCCTACTGACTACGTTTTGAACCATTCCTGTGACACTAGTTATAGATTCCGATGCTTCACTTCAGGTTTACTGTATCCAGCTGACCTTCTTATTGACGATGAAACACGTAAATTGCATCGGAATTAAATACAAAATGCACAATGCCGACTTAAGTACAAAAAGAATGGGTCTTCTTACTGCCTATGTTTTGAACCATTCCTGTGACACTAGTTATAGATTCCGATGCTTCACTTCAGGTTTACTGTATCCCTCTGACCCTCTTATTGACAATGAAACACAGAAATTGCATCCTAATTAAATACAAAAGGCACAATGATGACTCAAATACAAGATGACTGGATCTTCTTACTGTCTATGTTTTGAACCAATTCTGTGACACTAGTTATAGATTCCGATGCTTCACTTCAGTTTTACTGTATAACTCTGACCTTCTTAATGACGAAGAAACACAGATATTGCATCGGAATTAAATACAAAAGGCACAATGCCGACTTCAGTACAAGAAGACTGACCCTTCTTACTGACTATGTTTTGAACCATTCCTGTGACACTAGTTATAGATTCCGATGCTTCACTTCAGGTTTACTGTATCCCACTGACCTTCTTATTGACGATGAAACACAGAAATTGCATCGGAATTTAATACAAAAGGCACAATGCCGACTCAAGTACAAGAAGACCGGCTCTTCTTACTGTCTATGTTTTGAACCATTTCTGTGACACTAGTTATAGATTCCGATGCATCCCTTCAGGATTACTATTTCCCTCTGACCTTCTTATTGACGAAGAAACACAGATATTGCATCGGAATTAAATACAAAAGGCACAATGCCGACTTAAGTACAAGAAGACTGACCCTTCTTACTGTCTAAGATTTGAACCATTCCTGTGACACTAGTTATAGATACCGATGCTTCACTTCAGGTTTACTGTATCCCTCTGACCTTCGTATTGACGATGAAACACAGAAATTGCATCGGAATTAAATACAAAAGGCACAATGCCGACTTAAGTACATTTAGACTGACTCTTCCTACTGTCTATACTTTGAAACATTCCTGTGACACTAGTTATAGATTCCGATGCTTCATTTCAGGTTTACTGTATCCCTTGGACCTTCTTATTGACGATGAAACACAGAAATTGCATCGGAATGAAATACAAAAAGCTCAATGCCGACATAAGTACAAGAAGACTGAACTTTCTTACTCTCTATGCTTTGAAACATTCCTGTGACACTAGTTATAGATTCCGATGCTTCACTTCAGGTTTACTGTACCCCTTGGACCTTCTTATTGACGATGAAACACAGACATTTCATCGGAATTAAATACAAAAGGCACAATGCCGACTTAAGTACAAGAAGACTGACTCATCAAACTGTCTAAGTTTGAACCATTCCTGTGATACTAGTTATTGATTTTGATGCTACACTTCAGTTTTACTGTATCCCTCTGACCTTCTTATTGACGATGAAACACAGAAATTGCATCGGAATGGAATACAAAAGGCACAATGCCGACTTAAGTAAAAGAAGACTGACTCTTCACACTGACTGTTTTGAACCATTCCTGTGACACTAGTTATAGATACCGATGCTTCACTTCAGGTTTACTGTATCCCTCTGACCTTCGTATTGACGATGAAACACAGAAATTGCATCGGAATTAAATACAAAAGGCAAAATGCCGACTTAAGTACAAGAAGACTGACTCTTCTTACTGTCTATGATTTGAACCATTCCTGTGACACTAGTTACAGGTTCCCATGCTTCACTTCAGTTTTACTGTATCCCTCTGACCTTCTTATTGACGATGAAACACAGAAATTGCATCGGAATTAAATACAAAAGGCACAATGCCGACTTAAGTAGAAGAAGACTGACTCTTTCTACTGTCTATGATTTGAACCATTCCTGTGACACTCGTTATAGATTCCGATGCTTCACTTCAGGTTTACTGTATCCCTTTCACCTTCCTATTGACGATGAAACACAGAAATTGCATTTTAATTAAATACAAAAGGCACAATGCCGACTTAAGTACAACATAACTGACTCATCCTACTGACTACGTTTTGAACCATTCCTGTGACACTAGTTATAGATTCCGATGCTTCACTTCAGGTTTACTGTATCCAGCTGACCTTCTTATTGACGATGAAACACGTAAATTGCATCGGAATTAAATACAAAATGCACAATGCCGACTTAAGTACAAAAAGAATGGGTCTTCTTACTGTCTATGTTTTGAACCATTCCTGTGACACTAGTTATAGATTCCGATGCTTCACTTCAGGTTTACTGTATCCCTCTGACCCTCTTATTGACAATGAAACACAGAAATTGCATCCTAATTAAATACAAAAGGCACAATGCCGACTCAAATACAAGAAGACTGGCTCTTCTTTCTGTCTATGTTTTGAACCATTTCTGTGACACTAGTTATAGATTCCTATGCTTCACTTCAGTTTTACTGTATAACTCTGACCTTCGTAATGACGAAGAAACACAGATATTGCATCGGAATTAAATACAAAAGGCACAATGCCGACTTCAGTACAAGAAGACTGACCCTTCTTACTGTCTATGTTTTGAACGATTCCTGTGACACTAGTTATAGATTCCGATGCTTCACTTCAGGTTTACTGTATCCCACTGACCTTCTTATTGACGATGAAACACAGAAATTGCATCGGAATTTAATACAAAAGGCACAATGCCGACTCAAGTACAAGAAGACCGGCTCTTCTTACTGTCTATGTTTTGAACCATTTCTGTGACACTAGTTATAGATTCCGATGCATCCCTTCAGGATTACTATATCCCTCTGACCTTCTTATTGACGAAGAAACACAGATATTGCATCGGAATTAAATACAAAAGGCACAATGTCGACTTAAGTACAAGAAGACTGACCCTTCTTACTGTCTAAGATTTGAACCATTCCTGTGACACTAGTTATAGATACCGATGCTTCACTTCAGGTTTACTGTATCCCTCTGACCTTCGTATTGACGATGAAACACAGAAATTGCATCGGAATTAAATACAAAAGGCACAATGCCGACTTAAGTAGATTTAGACTGACTCTTCCTACTGTCTATACTTTGAAACATTCCTGTGACACTAGTTATAGATTCCGATGCTTCATTTCAGGTTTACTGTATCCCTTGGACCTTCTTATTGACGATGAAACACAGAAATTGCATCGGAATGAAATACAAAAGGCTCAATGCCGACATAAGTACAAGAAGACTGACCTTTCTTACTCTCTATGCTTTGAAACATTCCTGTGACACTAGTTATAGATTCCGATGCTTCACTTCAGGTTTACTGTACCCCTTGGACCTTCTTATTGACGATGAAACACAGAAATTTCATCGGAATTAAATACAAAAGGCACAATGCCGACTTAAGTACAAGAAGACTGATTCATCAAACTGTCTAAGTTTGAACCATTCCTGTGATACTAGTTATTGATTTTGATGCTACACTTCAGTTTTACTGTATCCCTCTGACCTTCTTATTGACGATGAAACACAGAAATTGCATCGGAATGGAATACAAAAGGCACAATGCCGACTTAAGTAAAAGAAGACTGACTCTTCAAACTGACTGTTTTGAACCATTCCTGTGACACTAGTTATAGATCCGATGCTTCACTTCAGGTTTACTGTATCCCTCTGACCTTCGTATTGACGATGAAACACAGAAATTGCATCGGAATTAAATACAAAAGGCACAATGACATCTTAAGTACAAAAAGACTGACTCTGGTTACTGTCTATGTTTCGAACCTTTCCTGTGACACTAGTTATAGATTCCGATGCTTGACTTTAGGTTTACTGATTCCCTCTGACCTTCTTATAGACAAAGAAACACATAAATTGCATCGGAAATAAATACAAAAGGCACAATGCCGACTCAAGTACAAGAAGACTGGCTCTTCTTACTGTCTATGATTTAAACCATTTCTGTGACACTAGTTATAGATTCCGATGCTTCACTTAAGGTTTACTGTATCCCTCTGACCTTCTTATTGACGCAGAAACACAGATATTGCATCAGAATTAAATACAAAATGCTCAATGCCGACATAAGTACAAGAAGACTAACCTTTCTTACTCTCTATGCTTTGAAACATTCCTGTGACACTAGTTATAGATTCCGAAGCTTCACTTCAGGTTTACTGTACCCCTTGGACCTTCTTATTGACGATGAAACACAGAAATTTCATCGGAATTAAATACAAGAGGCACAATGCCGACTTAAGTACAAGAAGACTGACTCATCAAACTGTCTAAGTTTGAACCATTCCTGTGATACTAGTTATTGATTTTCATGCTACACTTCAGTTTTACTGTATCCCTCTGACCTTCTTATTGACGATGAAACACAGAAATTGCATCGGAATGGAATACCAAAGGCACAATGCCGACTTAAGTAAAAGAAGACTGACTCTTCACACTGACTGTTTTGAACCATTCCTGTGACACTAGTTATAGATACCGATGCTTCACTTCAGGTTTACTGTATCCCTCTGACCTTCGTATTGACGATGAAACACAGAAATTGCATCGGAATTAAATACAAAAGGCAAAATGCCGACTTAAGTACAAGAAGACTGACTCTTCTTACTGTCTATGATTTGAACCATTCCTATGACACTAGTTACAGGTTCCCATGCTTCACTTCAGTTTTACTGTATCCCTCTGACCTTCTTATTGACGATGAAACACAGAAACTGCATCGGAATTAAATACAAAAGGCACAATGCCGACTTAAGTAGAAGAAGACTGACTCTTCCTACTGTCTATGATTTGAACCATTCCTGTGACACTCGTTATAGATTCCGAAGCTTCACTTCAGGTTTACTGTATCCCTTTCACCTTCCTATTGACGATGAAACACAGAAATTGCATTTTAATTAAATACAAAAGGCACAATGCCGACTTAAGTACAACATAACTGACTCTTCCTACTGACTACGCTTTGAACCATTCCTGTAACACTAGTTATAGATTCCGATGCTTCACTTCAGGTTTACTGTATCCAGCTGACCTTCTTATTGACGATGAAACACGTAAATTGCATCGGAATTAAATACAAAATGCACAATGCCGACTTAAGTACAAAAAGAAAGGGTCTTCTTACTGTCTATGTTTTGAAGCATTCCTGTGACACTAGTTATAGATTCCGATGCTTCACTTCAGTTTTACTGTATAACTCTGACCTTCTTAATGACGAAGAAACACAGATATTGCATCGGAATTAAATACAAAAGGCACAATGCCGACTTCAGTACAAGAAGACTGACCCTTCTTACTGCCTATGTTTTGAACCAATCCTGTGACACTAGTTATAGATTCCGATGCTTCACTTCAGGTTTACTGTATCCCACTGACCTTCTTATTGACGATGAAACACAGAAATTGATTCGGAATTTAATACAAAAGGCACACTGCCGACTCAAGTACAAGAAGACCGGCTCTTCTTACTGTCTATGTTTTGAACCATTTCTGTGACACTAGTTATAGATTCCGATGCATCCCTTCAGGATTACTATATCCCTCTGACCTTCTTATTGACGAAGAAACACAGATATTGCATCGGAATTATATACAAAAGGCACAATGCCGACTTAAGTACAAGAAGACTGACCCTTCTTACTGTCTAAGATTTGAACCATTCCTGTGACACTAGTTATAGATACCGATGCTTCACTTCAGGTTTACTGTATCCCTCTGACCTTCGTATTGACGATGAAACACAGAAATTGCATCGGAATTAAATGCAAAAGGCACAATGCCGACTAAAGTACATTTAGACTGACTCTTCCTACTGTCTATACTTTGAAACATTCCTGTGACACTAGTTATAGATTCCGATGCTTCATTTCAGGTTTACTGTATCCCTTGGACCTTCTTATTGACGATGAAACACAGAAATTGCATCGGAATGAAATACAAAAGGCTCAATGCCGACATAAGTACAAGAAGACTGACCTTTCTTACTCTCTATGCTTTGAAACATTCCTGTGACACTAGTTATAGATTCCGATGCTTCACTTCAGGTTTACTGTACCCCTTGGACCTTCTTATTGACGATGAAACACAGAAATTTCATCGGAATTAAATACAAAAGGCACAATGCCGACTTAAGTACAAGAAGACTGACTCATCAAACTGTCTAAGTTTGAACCATTCCTGTGATACTAGTTATTGATTTTGATGCTACACTTCAGTTTTACTGTATCCCTCTGACCTTCTTATTGACGATGAAACACAGAAATTGCATCGGAATGGAATACAAAAGGCACAATGCCGACTTAAGTAAAAGAAGACTGACTCTTCACACTGACTGTATTGAACCATTCCTGTGACACTAGTTATAGATACCGATGCTTCACTTCAGGTTTACTGTATTCCTCTGACCTTCGTATTGACGATGAAACACAGAAATTGCATCGGAATTAAATACAAAAGGCACAATGACATCTTAAGTACAAAAAGACTGACTCTGGTTACTGTCTATGTTTCGAACCTTTCCTGTGACACTAGTTATAGATTCCGATGCTTGACTTTAGGTTTACTGATTCCCTCTGACCTTCTTATAGACAAAGAAACACATAAATTGCATCGGAAATAAATACAAAAGGCACAATGCCGACTCAAGTACAAGAAGACTGGCTCTTCTTACTGTCTATGATTTAAACCATTTTTGTGACACTAGTTATAGATTCCGATGCTTCACTTCAGGTTTACTGTATCCCTCTGACCTTCTTATTGACGTAGAAACACAGATATTGCATCAGAATTAAATACAAAAGGCACTTAACAAGAAGACTGACCCATCCCACTGCCTTTGTTTTGAACCATTCCTGTGACACTAGTTATAGATTCCGATGCTTCACTTCAGGTTAACTGTATCCCTCTGACCTTCGTATTGACGATGAAACACAGAAATTGCATCGGAATTAAATACAAATGGCAAAATGCCGACTTAAGTACAAAAAGAGTGACTCTTCTTACTGTCTATGATTCGAACCATTCCTGTGACACTAGTTATAGATTCCGATGCTTCACTTCAGGTTTACTGTATCCCTGTGAGCTTCTTATTGACGATGAAACACAGAAATTGCATCGGAATTATATACAAAAGGCACAATGCCGACTTAAGTACAAGAAGACTGAATCTTCTTACTGTCAATGTTTTGAACCATTCCTGTGACACTAGTTATAGATTCCGATGGTTTACTTCAGGTTTACTATATCCCTCTGACCTTCTTATTGACGATCAAACACAGAAAATTCATCGGAATTAAATACAAAATGCACAATGCCGACTCAAGTACAAGACGACTGGCTCTTCTTACTGTCTATGTTTTGAGCCATTCCTGTGACACTAGTTATAGATTCCGATGCTTCACTTCAGGTTTACTGTATCCAGCTGACCTTCGTATTGACGATGAAGCACAGAAATTGCATCGGAATTAAATACAAAAGGCAAAATTCCGACTTAAGTACAAGAAGACTGACTCTTCTTACTGTCTATGATTTGAACCATTACTGTGACACTAGTTACAGGTTCCCATGCTTCACTTCAGTTTTACTGTATCCCTCTGACCTTCTTATTGACGATGAAACACAGAAATTGCATCGGAATTAAATACAAAAGGCACAATGCCGACTTAAGTATAAGAAGACTGACTCTTCCTACTGTCTATGATTTGAACCATTCCTGTGACACTCGTTATAGATTCCGATGCTTCACTTCATGTTTACTAATTCCCTCTGACCTTCTTATAGACAAAGAAACACATAAATTGCATCGGAAATAAATACAAAAGGCACAATGCCGACTCAAGTACAAAAAGAGTGACTCTTCATACTGTCTATGATTTGAACCATTCCTATAACACTAGTTATAGATTCCGCTGCTTCACTTCAGGTTTACTGTATCCCTGTGAGCCTCTTATAGACGATGAAACACAGAAATTGCATCTGAATTATATACAAAAGGCACAATGCCGACTTAAGTACAAGAAGACTGACTCTTCTTACTGTCAATGTTTTGAACCATTCCTGTGACACTAGTTATAGATTCCGATGGTTTACTTCAGGTTTACTATATCCCTCTGACCTTCTTATTGACGATCAAACACAGAAAATTCATCGGAATTAAATACAAAAGGCACAATGCCGACTCAAGTACAAGACGACTGGCTCTTCTTACTGTCTATGTTTTGAGCCATTCCTGTGACACTAGTTATAGATTCAGATGCTTCACTTCAGGTTTACTGATTCCCTCTGACCTTCTTGTAGACAAAGAAACACATAAATTGCATCGGAAATAAATACAAAAGGCACAATGCCGACTCAAGTACAAGAAGACTGGCTCTTCTTACTGTCTATGATTTAAACCATTTCTGTGACACTAGTTATAGATTCCGATATTTCACTTCAGGTTTACTGTATCCCTCTGACCTTCTTATTGACGTAGAAACACAGATATTGCATCAGAATTAAATACAAAAGGCACAATGACGACTTAAGTACAAGAAGACTGACCCATCCCACTGTCTTTGTTTTGAACCATTCCTGTGACACTAGTTATAGATTCCGATGCTTCACTTCAGGTTCACTGTATTCCTCTGACCTTCGTATTGACGATGAAACACAGAAATTGCATCGGAATTAAATACAAATGGCAAAATGCCGTCTTAAGTACAAAAAGAGTGACTCTTCTTACTGTCTATGATTTGAACCATTCCTGTGACACTAGTTATAGATTCCGATGCTTCACTTCAGGTTTACTGTATCCCTCTGACCTTCTTATTGACGATGAAACACAGAAATTGCATCGGAATTAAATACAAAAGGCACAATGCCGACTTCAGTACAAGAAGACTGACTCTTCCTACTGTCTATGATTTCATCCATTCCTGTGACACTCGTTATAGATTCCGATGCATCACTTCAGGTTTACTGTACCCCTCTGACCTTCTTATTGACGATGAAACACAGAAATTGCATCGGAATTTAATACAAAAGGCACAATGCCGACTCAAGTACAAGAAGACAGGCTCTTCTTACTGTCTATGTTTTGAACCAATTCTGTGACACTAGTGATAGATTCCGATGCATCCCTTCAGGATTACTATATCCCTCTGACCTTCTTGTTGACGAAGAAACACAGATATTGCATCGGAATTAAATACAAAAGGCCCAATGCCGACTGAAGTACACGAAGACTGACCCTTCTTACTGTCTAAGTTTTGAACCATTCCTGTGACACTAGTTATAGATACCGATGCTTCACTTCAGGTTTACTGTATAACTCTGACCTTCTTAATGACGAAGAAACACAGATATTGCATTGGAATTAAATACAAAAGGCACAATGCCGACTTCAGTACAAGAAGACTGACCCTTCTTACTGTCTATGTTTTGAACCATTCCTGTGACACTAGTTATAGATTCCGATGCTTCACTTGAGGTTTACTGTATCCCACTGACCTTCTTATTGACGATGAAACACAGAAATTGCATCGGAATTAAATACAAAAGGCACAATGCCGACTTAAGTACATTTAGACTGACTCTTCCTACAGTCTATACTTTGAAACATTCCTGTGACACTAGTTATAGATTCCGATGCTTCATTTCAGGTTTACTGTATCCCTTGGACCTTCTTATTGACGATGAAACACAGAAATTGCATCGGAATGAAATACAAAAGGCTCAATGCCGACATAGGTACAAGAAGACTAACCTTTCTTACTCTCTATGCTTTGAAACATTCCTGTGACACTAGTTATAGATTCCAATGCTTCACTTCAGGTTTACTGTACCCCTTGGACCTTCTTATTGACGATGAAACACAGTAATTTCATCGGAATTAAATACAAAAGGCACAATGCCGACTTAAGTACAAGAAGACTGACTCATCCAACTGTCTAAGTTTGAACCATTCCTGTGATACTAGTTATTGATTTTGATGCTACACTTCAGTTTTACTGTATCCCTCTGACCTTCTTATTGACGATGAAACACAGAAATTGCATCGGAATGGAATACAAAAGGCACAATGCCGACTTAAGTAAAAGAAGACTGACTCTTCATACTGACTGTTTTGAACCATTCCTGTGACACTAGTTATAGATACCGATGCTTCACTTCAGGTTTACTGTATCCCTCTGACCTTCGTATTGACGATGAAACACTGAAATTGCATCGGAATTAAATACAAAAGGCACAATGACATCTTAAGTACAAAAAGACTGACTCTTGTTACTGTCTATGTTTCGAACCTTTCCTGTGACACTAGTTATAGATTCCGATGCTTGACTTTAGGTTTACTGATTCCCTCTGACCTTCTTGTAGACAAAGAAACACATAAATTGCATCGGAAATAAATACAAAAGGCACAATGCCGACTCAAGTACAAGAAGACTGGCTCTTCTTACTGTCTATGATTTAAACCATTTCTGTGACACTAGTTATAGATTCCGATGCTTCACTTCAGGTTTACTGTATCCCTCTGACCTTCTTATTGACGTAGAAACACAGATATTGCATCAGAATTAAATACAAAAGGCACAATGACGACTTAAGTACAAGAAGACTGACCCATCCCACTGTCTTTGCTTTGAACCATTCCTGTGACACTAGTTATAGATTCCGATGCTTCACTTCAGGTTCACTGTATTCCTCTGACCTTCGTATTGACGATGAAACACAGAAATTGCATCGGAATTAAATACAAATGGCAAAATGCCGTCTTAAGTACAAAAAGAGTGACTCTTCTTACTGTCTATGATTTGAACCATTCCTGTGACACTAGTTATAGATTCCGATGCTTCACTTCAGGTTTACTGTATCCCTGTGAGCTTCTTATTGACGATGAAACACAGAAATTGCATCGCAATTATATACAAAAGGCACAATGCCGACTTAAGTACAAGAAGACTGACTCTTCTTACTGTCAATGTTTTGAACCATTCCTGTGACACTAGTTATAGATTCCGATGCTTCACTTCAGGTTTACTGTATCCAGCTGACCTTCTTATTGACGATGAAGCACAGAAATTGCATCGGAATTAAATAGAAAAGGCAAAATGCCGACTTAAGTACAAGAAGACTGACTCTTCTTACTGTCTACGATTTGAACCATTACTGTGACACTAGTTACAGGTTCCCATGCTTCACTTCAGTTTTACTGTATCCCTCTGACCTTCTTATTGATGATGAAACACAGAAATTGCATCGGAATTAAATAAAAAAGGCACAATGCCGACTTAAGTATAAGAAGACTGACTCTTCCTACTGTCTATGATTTGAACCATTCCTGTGACACTCGTTATAGATTCCGATGCTTCACTTCATGTTTACTGTATCCCTGTGAGCTTCTTATTGACGATGAAACACAGAAATTGCATCGGAATTATATACAGCAGGCACAATGCCGACTTAAGTACAAGAAGACTGACTCTTCTTACTGTCAATGTTTTGAACCATTCCTGTGACACTAGTTATAGATTCCGATGGTTTACTTCAGGTTTACTATATCCCTCTGACCTTCTTATTGACGACCAAACACAGAAAATTCATCGGAATTAAATACTAAAGGCACAATGCCGACTCAAGTACAAGACGACTGGCTCTTCTTACTGTCTATGTTTTGAGCCATTCCTGTGACACTAGTTATAGATTCCGATGCTTCACTTCAGGTTTACTGTATCCAGCTGACCTTCTTATTGACGATGAAGCACAGAA
Organism: Schistocerca piceifrons; assembly: GCF_021461385.2. Lineage (NCBI taxonomy): Eukaryota > Metazoa > Arthropoda > Insecta > Orthoptera > Acrididae > Schistocerca > Schistocerca piceifrons. The sequence goes on along the minus strand of NC_060141.1, from coordinate 852,587,575 downwards.
ATTGCATCGGAATTAAATACAAAAGGCAAAATGCCGACTTAAGTACAAGAAGGCTGTCTCTTCTTACTGTCTATGATTTGAACCATTCCTGTGACACTAGTTACAGGTTCCCTTGCTTCACTTCAGTTTTACTGTATCCCTCTGACCTTCTTATTGACGATGAAACACAGAAATTGCATCGGAATGTAATACAAAAGGCACAATGCCGACTCAAGTACAAGAAGACTGGCTCTTCTTACTGTCTATGTTTTGAACCATTTCTGTGACACTAGTTATAGATTCCGATGCATCCCTTCAGGATTACTATATCCCTCTGACCTTCTTATTGACGAAGAAACACAGATATTGCATCCGAATTAAATACAAAAGGCACAATGCCGACTGAAGTACAAGAAGACTGACCCTTCTTACTGTCTAAGTTTTGAACCATTCCTGTGACACTAGTTATAGATACCGATGCTTCACTTCAGGTTTACTGTATCCTTCTGACCTTCGTATTGACGATGAAACACAGATATTGGATCGGAATTAAATACAAAAGGCACAATGCCATCTTAAGTACAAAAATACTGACTCTTCTTACTGTCTATGTTTCGAACCTTTCCTGTGACACTAGATATAGATTCCGATGCTTGACTTTAGGTTTACTGATTCCCTCTGACCTTCTTATAGACAAAGAAACACATAAATTGCATCGGAATTAAATACAAAAGGCACAATGCCGACTCAAGTACAAGAAGACTGGCTCTTCTTACTGTCTATGATTTAAACCATTTCTGTGACACTAGTTCTAGATTCCGATGCTTCACTTCAGGTTTACTGTATCCCTCTGACCTTCTTATTGACGTAGAAACACAGATATTGCATCGGAATTAAATACAAAAGGCACAATGACGACTTAAGTACAAGAAGACTGACCCATCCCACTGTCTTTGTTTTGAACCATTCCTGTGTTACTAGTTATAGATTCCGATGCTTCAGTTCAGGTTCACGGTATCCCTCTGACCTTCGTATTGACGATGAAACACAGAAATTGCATCGGAATTAAATACAAATGGCAAAATGCCGACTTAAGTACAAGAAGACGGACTCTTCTTACTGTCTATGACTTGAACCATTCCTGTGACACTAGTTACAGATTCCGATGCTTCACTTCAGGTTTACTGTATCCCTGTGAGCCTCTTATTGACGATGAAACACAGAAATGCATTGGAATTATACACAAAAGGCACAATGCCGATTTAAGTACAAGAAGACTGACTCTTCTTACTGTCAATGTTTTGAACCATTCCTGTGACACTAGTTATAGATTCCGATGGTTTACTTCAGGTTTACTATATCCCTCTGACCTTCTTATTGACGATCAAACACAGAAAATTCATCGGAATTAAATACAAAAGGCACAATGCCGACTCAAGTACAAGACGACTGGCTCTTCTTACTGTCTATATTTTGAGCCATTCCTGTGACACTAGTTATAGATTCCGATGCTTCACTTCAGGTTTACTGTATCCAGCTGACCTTCTTATTGACGATGAAGCACAGAAATTGCATCGAAATTAAATACAAAAGGCACAATGCCGACTTAGGTAGAAGAAGACTGACTCTTCCTACTGTCTATGATTTGAACCATTCCTGTGACACTAGTTATAGATTCCGTTGCTTCACTTCAGGTTTACTGTATCCCTTTCACCTTCCTATTGACGATGAAACACAGAAATTGCATTTTAACTAAATACAAAAGGCACAATGCCGACTTAAGTACAAGATAACTGACTCTTCCTACTGACTACGTTTTGAACCATTTCTGTGACACTAGTTATAGATTCCGATGCTTCACTTCAGGTTTACTGTATCCAGCTGACCTTCTTATTGACGATGAAGCACAGAAATTGCATCGGAATTAAATACAAAAGGCAAAATGCAGACTTAAGTACAAGAAGACTGACTCTTCCCAATGTCTATGATTTGAACCAATCCTGTGACACTAGTTTTAGATTCCGATGCTTCACTTCAGGTTTACTTTATCCCTCTGACCTTCTTATTGACAATGAAACACAGAAATTGCATTTTAATTAAATACAAAAGGCACAATGCCGACTTAAATACAAGATAACTGACTCTTCCTACTGACTACGTTTTGAACCATTTCTGAGACACTAGTTATAGATACCGATGCTTCACTTCAGGTTTACTGTATCCCTCTGACCTTCGTATTGACGATGAAACACAGAAATTGCATCGGAATTAAATACAAAAGGCACAATGCCGACTCAAGCACAAGATTACTGGCTCTTCTTACTGTCTATGATTTAAACCATTTCTGTGACACTAGTTATAGATTCCGATGCTTCACTTCAGGTTTACTGTATCCCTCTGACCTTCTTATTGACGAAGAAACACAGATATTGCATCGGAATTAAGTACAAAAGGCACAAAGCTGACTTAAGTACAAGAAGACTGACCCATCCTACTGTCTTTGTTTTAAACCATTCCTGTGACACTAGTTATAGATTCCGATGCTTCACTTCAGGTTTACTGTATCCCTCTGACCTTCGTATTGACGATGAAACACAGAAATTGCATCGGAATTAAATACAAAAGGCACAATGCCGACTCAAGCACAAGAAGACTGGCTCTTCTTACTGTCTATGATTTAAACCATTTCTGTGACACTAGTTATAGATTCCGATGCTTCACTTCAGGTTTACTGTATCCCTCTGACCTTCTTATTGACGAAGAAACACAGATATTGCATCGGAATTAAGTACAAAAGGCACAAAGCTGACTTAAGTACAAGATGACTGACCCATCCTACTGTCTTTGTTTTAAACCATTCCTGTGACACTAGTTATAGATTCCGATGCTTCACTTCTGGTTCACTGTATCCCTCTGACCTTCGTATTGACGATGAAACACAGAAATTGCATCGGAATTAAATACAAATGGCACAATGCCGACTTAAGTACAAAAAGAGTGACTCTTCTTACTGTCTATGTTTTGAAACATTCCTGTGACACTAGTTATAGATTCCGATGCTTCACTTCAGGTTTACTGTATCCCTGTGAGCTTCTTATTGACGATGAAACACAGAAACTGCATCGGAATTATATACAAAAGGCACAATGCCGACTTAAGTACAAGAAGACTGACTCTTCTTACTGTCAATGTTTGAACCATTCCTGTGACACTAGTTATAGATTCCGATGCTTTACTTCAGGTTTACTGTATCCCTCTGACCTTCTTATTGACGATCAAACACAGAAAATTCATCGGAATTAAATACAAAAGGCACAATGCCGACTCAAGTACAAGAAGACAGGCTCTTCTTACTGTCTATGATTTGAGCCATTCCTGTGACACTAATTATAGATTCCGATGCTTCACATTAGGTTTACTGTATCCCTCTGACCTCTTTATCGACGATGAAACACAGAAATTGCATCTTAATTAAATACAAAAGGCACAATGCCGACTTAAGTACAAGAAGACTGACTCTTCTTATTGTCAATGTTTTCTACCATTCCGGTGACATTAGTTATAGATTCCGATGATTCAATTCAGGTAACTGAATCCAGCTGACCTTCTTATTGACGACGAAACACAGAAATTGCATGGTAATTATATACAAAAGGCACAATGCCGACAGAAGTACAAGAAGACTGACTCTTCTTACTGTATATGTTTTGAACCATTCCTGTGACACTAGTAATAGATTCCGATGCTTCACTTCAGGTTTACTGTATCCCTCTGATCTTCTTATTGACGATGAAACACAGAAATAGCATCTTAATTAAATACAAAAGGCACAATGCCGACTTCAGTACAACAACACTAACTCATCTGACAGTCAATGGTTTGAACCATTCCTGTTACACTAGTTATAGATTCCGATGCTTCACTTCGGGTTTACTGTATCCCTCTGACCTTCTTATGGACAATGAAACACAGAAATTGCATCGGAATTTAATACAAATGGCACAATGCCGACTCAAGCACAAGAAGAGTGGCTCTTCTTACTGTCTATGTTTTGAACCATTTCTGTGACACTAGTTATTGATTCCGATGCATCCCTTCAGGATTACTGTATCCCTGTGACCTTCTTATTGACGAAGAAACACAGATATTGCATCGGAATTAAATACAAAAGGCACAATGCCGACTTAAGTACAAGAAGACTGACCCTTCTTACTGTCTAAGTTTTGAACCATTCCTGTGACACTAGTTATAGATACCGATGCTTCACTTCAGGTTTACTGTATCTCTCTGACCTTTTTATTGACGAAGAAACACAGATATTGCATCGGAATTAAGTACAAAAGGCACAAAACTGACTTAAGTACAAGAAGACTGACCCATCCTACTGTCTTTGTTTTAAACCATTCCCGTGACACTAGTTATAGATTCCGATGCTTCACTTCTGGTTCACTGTATCCCTCTGACCTTCGTATTGACGATGAAACACAGAAATTTCATCGGAATTAAATACAAATGGCACAATGCCGACTTAAGTACAAAAAGAGTGACTCTTCTTACTGTCTATGTTTTGAACCATTCCTGTGACACTAGTTATAGATTCCGATGCTTCACTTCAGGTTTACTGTATCCCTGTGAGCTTCTTATTGACGATGAAACACAGAAATTGCATCGGAATTATATACAAAAGGCACAATGCCGACTTAAGTACAAGAAGACTGACTCTTCTTACTGTAATGTTTGAACCATTCCTGTGACACTAGTTATAGATTCCGATGCTTTACTTCAGGTTTACTGTAACCCTCTGACCTTCTTATTGACGATCAAGCACAGAAAATTCATCGGAATTAAATACAAAAGGCACAATGCCGACTCAAGTACAAGAAGACAGGCTCTTCTTACTGTCTATGATTTGAGCCATTCCTGTGACACTAATTATAGATTCCGATGCTTCACTTTAGGTTTCCTGTATCCATCTGACCTTCTTATTGACGATGAAGCATAGAAATTGCATCGGAATTAAATACAAAAGGCAAAATGCCGACTTAAGTACAAGAAGACTGACTCTTCTTACGGTCTATGATTTGAACGATTCCTGTGACACTAATTATAGGTTCCCATGCTTCACTTCAGTTTTACTGTATCCCTCTGACCTTCTTATTGACGATGAAACACAGAAATTGCATCGGAATTAAATGCAAAAGGCACAATGCCGACTTAAGTACAAGAAGACTGACTGTTCCTACTGTCTATGTTTTGAACCATTCCTGTGACACTAGTTATAGATTCCGAAGCTTCACTTCAGGTTTACTGTATCCCTTTCACCTTCCTATTGTCGATGAAACACAGAAATTGCATCTTAATTAAATACAAAAGGCGCAATGCCGACTTAAGTACAAGATAACTGACTCTTCCTACTGACTACGTTTTGAACCATTCCTGTGACACTAGTTATAGATTCCGATGCTTCACTTCAGGTTTACTGTATCCAGCTGACCTTCTTATTGACGATGAAGCACAGAAATTGCATCGGAATTAAATACAAAAGGCACAATGCCGACTTAAGTACAAGAAGACTGACTCTTTTTACTGTCAATGTTTTCTACCATTCCGGTGACATTAGTTATAGATTCCGATGATTCACTTCAGGTAACTGTATCCAGCTGACCTTCTTATTGACGATAAAACACAGAAATTGCATCGTAATTATATACAAAAGGCACAATGCCGACTTAAGTACAAGAAGACTGACTCTTCTTACTGTCTATGTTTTGAACCATTCCTGTGACACTAGTTATAGATCCCGATGCTTCACTTCAGGTTTACTGTATCCCTCTGACCATTTTATTGACGATGAAACACAGAAATAGCACCTCAATTAAATACAAAAGGCACAATGCCGACTTCAGTACAAGAACACTAACTCATCTTACTGTCAATGGTTTGAACCATTCCTGTTACACTAGTTATAGATTCCGATACTTCACTTCAGGTTTACTGTATCCCTGTGACCTTCTTAATGACGAAGAAACACAGATATTACATCGGAATTAAATACAAAAGGCACAATGCCGACTTCAGTACAAGAAGACTGACCCTTCTTACTGTCTATGTTTTGAACCATTCCGATGCTTCACTACAGGTTTACTGTATCCCTCTGACCTTCTTATTGACGATGAAACACAGAAATTGCATCGGAATTTAATACAAAAGGCACAATGCCGACTCAAGTACAAGAAGACTGGCTCTTCTTACTGTCTATGTTTTGAACCATTTCTGTGACACTAGTTATAGATTCCGATGCATCCCTTCAGGATTACTGTATCCCTGTGACCTTCTTATTGACGAAGAAACACAGATATTGCATCGGAATCAAATACAAAAGGCACAATGCCGACTTAAGTACAAGAAGACTGACCCTTCTTACTGTCTAAGCTTTGAACCATTCCTGTGACACTAGTTATAGATACGGATGTATCACTTCAGGTTTACTGTATCCCTCTGACCTTCGTATTAACGATGAAACACAGAAATTGCATCGGAATTAAATACAAATGGCACAATGCCGACTTAAGTACAAAAAGAGTGACTCTTCTTACTGTCTATGTTTTGAACCATTCCTGTGACACTAAGTATAGATTCCGATGCTTCAGTTCAGGTTTACTGTATCCCTGTGAGCTTCTTATTGACGATGAAACACAGAAATTGCATCGGAATTATATACAAAAGGCACAATGCCGACTTAAGTACAAGAAGACTGACTCTTCTTACTGTCAATGTTTTGAACCATTCCTGTGACACTAGTTATAGATTCCGATGCTTCACTTCGGGTTTACTGTATCCCTCTGACCTTCTTATTGACGATGAAACACGTAAATTGCATCGGAATTAAATACAAAATGCACAATGCCGACATAAGTACAAAAAGAAGGGGTCTTCTTACTCTCTATGTTTTGAACCATTCCAGTGACACTAGTTATATATTCCGATGCTTCACTTCAGGTTTACTTTATCCCTCTGACCTTCTTATTGACAATGAAACACAGAAATTGCATCCTAATTAAATACAAAAGGCACAATGCCGACACAAGTACAAGATGACTGGCTCTTCTTACTGTCTATGTTTTGAACCATTTCTGTGACACTAGTTATAGATTCCGATGCTTCACTTCAGTTTTACTGTATAACTCTGACCTTCTTAATGACGAAGAAACACAGATATTGCATCGGAATTAAATACAAAAGGCACAAAGAGGACTTCAGTACAAGAAGACTGACCCTTCTTACTGTCTATGTTTTGAACCGTTCCTGTGACACTAGTTATAGATTCCGATGCTTCACTTCAGGTTTACTGTATCCCTCTGACCTTCTTATTGACGATGAAACGCAGAAATAGCATCGGAATTTATTACAAAACGACAATGCAGACTCAAGTACAAGAAGACTGGCTCTTCTTACTGTCTATGTTTTGAACCATTTCTGTGACACTAGTTATAGATTCCGATGCATCCCTTCAGGATTACTGTATCCCTGTGACCTTCATATTGACGAAGAAACACAGATATTGCATCGGAATTAAATACAAAAGGCACAATGCCGACTTAAGTACAAGAAGACTGACCCTTCTTACTGTCTAAGTTTTGAACCGTTCCTGCGACACTAGTTATAGATACCGATGCTCCACTTCAGGTTTACTGTATCCCTCTGACCTTCGTATTGACGATGAAACACAGAAATTGCATCGGAATTAAACACAAAAGGCACAATGCCATCTTAAGTACAAAAAGACTGACTCTTCTTACTGTCTATGTTTCGAACCTTTCCTGTGACACTAGTTATAGATTCCGATGCTTGACTTTAGGTTTACTGATTCCCTCTGACCTTCTTATAGACAAAGAAACACATAAATTGCATCGGAATTAAATACAAAAGGCACAATGCCGACTTAAGTACAAGAAGACTGACCCATCCCACTGTCTTTGTTTTGAACCATTCCTGTGACACTAGTTATAGATTCCGATGCTTCACTTCAGGTTCACTGTATCCCTCTGACCTTCTTATTGACGTAGAAACACAGAAATTGCATCGGAATTAAATACAAATGGCAAAATGCCGACTTAAGTACAAAAAGAGTGACTCTTCTTACTGTCTATTATTTGAACCATTCCTGTGACACTAGTTATAGATTCCGATGCTTCACTTCTGGTTTACTGTATCCAGCTGACCTTCTTATTGACGATGAAGCACAGAAATTGCATCGGAATTAAATACAAAAGGCAAAATGCCGACTTAAGTACAAGAAGACTGACTCTTCTTACTGTCTATGATTTGAACCATTCCTGTGACACTAGTTACAGGTTCCCATGCTTCACTTCAGTTTTACTGTATCCCTCTGACCTTCTAATTGACGATGAAACACAGAAATTGCATCGGAATTAAATACAAAAGGCACAATGCCGACTTAAGTAGAAGAAGACTGACTCTTCCTACTGTCTATGATTTGAACCATTCCTGTGACACTAGTTATAGATTCCGATGTTTCACTTCAGGTTTACTGTATCCCTTTCACCTTCCTATTGACGATGAAACACAGAAATTGCATCTTAATTAAATACAAAAGGGACAATGCCGACTTAAGTACAAGATAACTGACTCTTCCTGCCGACTACGTTTTGAACCATTCCTGTGACACTAGTTATAGATTCCGATGCTTCACTTCAGGTTTACTGTATCCAGCTGACCTTCTTATTGACGATGAAGCACAGAAATTGCATCGGAATTAAATACAAAAGGCAAAATGCAGACTTAAGTACAAGAAGACTGACTCTTCTTACTGACTATGATTTGAACCATTCCTGTGACACTAGTTAAATGCTTCACTTCAGTTTTACTGTATCCCTCTGACCTTCTTATTGACGATGAAACACAGAAATTGCATCGGAATGTAATACAAAAGGCACAATGCCGACTCAAGTACAAGAAGACTGGCTCTTCTTACTCTCTATGATTTAAACCATTTCTGTGACACTAGTTATAGATTCCGATGCTTCACTTCAGGTTTACTGTATCCCTCTGACCTTCTTATTGACGTAGAAACACAGATATTGCATCGGAATTAAATACAAAAGGCACAATGACGACTTAAGTACAAGAAGACTGACCCATCCCACTGTCTTCGATTTGAACCATTCCTGTGTTACTAGTTATAGATTCCGATGCTTCAGTTCAGGTTCACTGTATCCCTCTGACCTTCGTATTGACGATGAAACACAGAAATTGCATCGGAATTAAATACAAATGGCAAAATGCCGACTTAAGTACAAGAAGACGGACTCTTCTTACTGTCTATGACTTGAACCATTCCTGTGACACTAGTTATAGATTCCGATGCTTCACTTCAGGTTTACTGTATCCCTCTGACCTTCGTATTGACGATGAAACACAGAAATTGCATCGGAATTAAATACAAAAGGCACAATGCCGACTCAAGCACGAGAAGACTGGCTCTTCTTACTGTCTATGATTTAAACCATTTCTGTGACACTAGTTATAGATTCCGATGCTTCACTTCTGTTTCACTGTATCCCTCTGACCTTCGTATTGACGATGAAACACAGAAATTGCATCGGAATTAAATACAAATGGCACAATGCCGACTTAAGTACAAAAAGAGTGACTCTTCTTACTGTCTTTGTTTTGAACCATTCCTGTGACACTAGTTATAGATTCCGATGCTTCACTTCAGGTTTACTGTATCCCTGTGAGCTTCTTATTGACGATGAAACACAGAAATTGCATCGGAATTATATACAAAAGGCACAATGCCGACTTAAGTACAAGAAGACTGACTCTTCTTACTGTCAATGTTTGAACCATTCCTGTGACACTAGTTATAGATTCCGATGCTTTACTTCAGGTTTACTGTATCCCTCTGACCTTCTTATTGACGATCAAACACAGAAAATTCATCGGAATTAAATACAAAAGGCACAATGCCGACTCAAGTACAAGAAGACAGGCTCTTCTTACTGTCTATGATTTGAGCCATTCCTGTGACACTAATTATAGATTCCGATGCTTCACTTTAGGTTTACTGTATCCCTCTGACCTCTTTATCGACGATGAAACACAGAAATTGCATCTTAATTAAATACAAAAGGCGCAATGCCGACTTAAGTACAAGAAGACTGACTCTTCTTATTGTCAATGTTTTCTACCATTCCGGTGACATTACTTATAGATTCCGATGATTCAATTCAGGTAACTGTATCCAGCTGAGCTTCTTATTGACGACGAAACACAGAAATTGCATGGTAATTATATACAAAAGGCACAATGCCGACAGAAGTACAAGAAGACTGACTCTTCTTACTGTATATGTTTTGAACCATTCCTGTGACACTAGTTATAGATTCCGATGCTTCACTTCAGGTTTACTGTATCCCTCTGACCTTCCTATTGACGATGAAACACAGAAATAGCATCTTAATTAAATACAAAAGGCACAATGCCGACTTCAGTACAACAACACTAACTCATCTGACAGTCAATGGTTTGAACCATTCCTGTTACACTAGTTGTAGATTCCGATGCTTCACTTCGGGTTTACTGTATCCCTCTGACCTTCTTATTGACGATGAAACACAGAAATTGCATGGGAATTTAATACAAATGGCACAATGCCGACTCAAGTACAAGAAGACTGGCTCTTCTTACTGTCTATGTTTTGAACCATTTCTGTGACACTAGTTATTGATTCCGATGCATCCCTTCAGGATTACTGTATCCCTGTGACCTTCTTATTGACGAAGAAACACAGATATTGCATCGGAATTAAATACAAAAGGCACAATGCCGACTTAAGTACAAGAAGACTGACCCTTCTTACTGTCTAAGATTTGAACCATTCCTGTGACACTAGTTATAGATACCGATGCTTCACTTCAGGTTTACTGTATCCCTCTGACCTTCTTATTGACGAAGAAACACAGATATTGCATCGGAATTAAGTACAAAAGGCACAAAGCTGACTTAAGTACAAGAAGACTGACCCTTCTTACTGTCTATGTTTTGAACCATTCCGATGCTTCACTACAGGTTTACTGTATCCCTCTGACCTTCTTATTGACGATGAAACACAGAAATTGCATCGGAATTTAATACAAATGGCACAATGCCGACTCAAGTACAAGAAGACTGGCTCTTCTTACTGTCTATGTTTTGAACCATTTCTGTGACACTAGTTATAGATTCCGATGCATCCCTTCAGGATTACTGTATCCCTCTGACCTTCTTATTGACGAAGAAACACAGATATTGCATCGGAATTAAGTACAAAAGGCACAAAGCTGACTTAAGTACAAGAAGACTGACCCATCCTACTGTCTTTGTTTTAAACCATTCCTGTGACACTAGTTATAGATTCCGATGCTTCACTTCTGGTTCACTGTATCCCTCTGACCTTCTTATTGACGATGAAACACGTAAATTGCATCGGAATTAAATACAAAATGCACAATGCCGACATAAGTACAAAAAGAAGGGGTCTTCTTACTGTCTATGTTTTGAACCATTCCAGTGACACTAGTTATATATTCCGATGCTTCACTTCAGGTTTACTTTATCCCTCTGACCTTCTTATTGACAATGAAACACAGAAATTGCATCCTAATTAAATACAAAAGGCACAATGCCGACACAAGTACAAGATGACTGGCTCTTCTTACTGTCTATGTTTTGAACCATTTCTGTGACACTAGTTATAGATTCCGATGCTTCACTTCAGTTTTACTGTATAACTCTGACCTTCTTAATGACGAAGAAACACAGATATTGCATCGGAATTAAATACAAAAGGCACAAAGAGGACTTCAGTACAAGAAGACTGACGCTTCTTACTGTCTATGTTTTGAACCGTTCCTGTGACACTAGTTATGGATTCCGATGCTTCACTTCAGGTTTACTGTATCCCTCTGACCTTCTTATTGACGATGAAACACAGAAATAGCATCGGAATTTATTACAAAACGACAATGCAGACTCAAGTACAAGAAGACTGGCTCTTCTTACTGTCTATGTTTTGAACCATTTCTGTGACACTAGTTATAGATTCCGATGCATCCCTTCAGGATTACTGTATCCCTGTGACCTTCTTATTGACGTAGAAACACAGAAATTGCATCGGAATTAAATACAAAAGGCAAAATGCCGACTTAAGTCAAGAAGACTGACTCTTCTTACTGTCTATGATTTGAACCATTCCTGTGACACTAGTTACAGGTTCCCATGCTTCACTTCAGTTTTACTGTATCCCTCTGACCTTCTAATTGACGATGAAACACAGAAATTGCATCGGAATTAAATACAAAAGGCACAATGCCGACTTAAGTAGAAGAAGACTGACTCTTCCTACTGTCTATGATTTGAACCATTCCTGTGACACTAGTTATAGATTCCGATGTTTCACTTCAGGTTTACTGTATCCCTTTCACCTTCCTATTGACGATGAAACACAGAAATTGCATCTTAATTAAATACAAAAGGGACAATGCCGACTTAAGTACAAGATAACTGACTCTTCCTGCCGACTACGTTTTGAACCATTCCTGTGACACTAGTTATAGATTCCGATGCTTCACTTCAGGTTTACTGTATCCAGCTGACCTTCTTATTGACGATGAAGCACAGAAATTGCATCGGAATTAAATACAAATGGCAAAATGCCGACTTAAGTACAAGAAGACGGACTCTTCTTACTGTCTATGACTTGAACCATTCCTGTGACACTAGTTATAGATTCCGATGCTTCACTTGAGTTTTACTGTATAACTCTGAACTTCTTAATGACGAAGAAACACAGATATTGCATCGGAATTAAATACAAAAGGCACAATGAGGACTTCAGTACAAGAAGACTGACCCTTCTTACTGTCTATGTTTTGAACCGTTCCTGTGACACTAGTTATAGATTCCGATGCTTCACTTCAGGTTTACTGTATCCCTCTGACCTTCTTATTGACGAAGAAACACAGATATTGCATCGGAATTAAGTACAAAAGGCACAAAGCTGACTTAAGTACAAGAAGACTGACCCATCCTACTGTCTTTGTTTTAAACCATTGCTGTGACACTAGTTATAGATTCCGATGCTTCACTTCTGTTTCACTGTATCCCTCTGACCTTCGTATTGACGATGAAACACAGAAATTGCATCGGAATTAAATACAAATGGCACAATGCCGACTTAAGTACAAAAAGAGTGACTCTTCTTACTGTCTATGTTTTGAACCATTCCTGTGACACTAGTTATAGATTCCGATGCTTCACTTCAGGTTTACTGTATCCCTGTGAGCTTCTTATTGACGATGAAACACAGAAATTGCATCGGAATTATACACAAAAGGCACAATGCCGACTTAAGTACAAGAAGACTGACTCTTCTTACTGTCAATGTTTGAACCATTCCTGTGACACTAGTTATAGATTCCGATGCTTTACTTCAGGTTTACTGTATCCCTCTGACCTTCTTATTGACGATCAAACACAGAAAATTCATCGGAATTAAATACAAAAGGCACAATGCCGACTCAAGTACAAGAAGACAGGCTCTTCTTACTGTCTATGATTTGAGCCATTCCTGTGACACTAATTATAGATTCCGATGCTTCACTTTAGGTTTACTGTATCCCTCTGACCTCTTTATCGACGATGAAACACAGAAATTGCATCTTAATTAAATACAAAAGGCGCAATGCCGACTTAAGTACAAGAAGACTGACTGTTCTTATTGTCAATGTTTTCTACCATTCCGGTGACATTAGTTATAGATACCGACGATTCAATTCAGGTAACTGTATCCAGCTGACCTTCTTATTGACGACGAAACACAGAAATTGCATGGTAATTATATACAAAAGGCACAATGCCGACAGAAGTACAAGAAGACTGACTCTTCTTACTGTATATGTTTTGAACCATTCCTGTGACACTAGTTATAGATTCCGATGCTTCACTTAAGGTTTACTGTATCCCTCTGACCTTCTTATTGACGATGAAACACAGAAATAGCATCTTAATTAAATACAAAAGGCACAATGCCGACTTCAGTACAACAACACTAACTCATCTGACAGTCAATGGTTTGAACCATTCCTGTTACACTAGTTATAGATTCCGATGCTTCACTTCGGGTTTACTGTATCCCTCTGACCTTCTTATTGACGATGAAACACAGAAATTGCATGGGAATTTAATACAAATGGCACAATGCCGACTCAAGTACAAGAAGACTGGCTCTTCTTACTGTCTATGTTTTGAACCATTTCTGTGACACTAGTTATTGATTCCGATGCATCCCTTCAGGATTACTGTATCCCTGTGACCTTCTTATTGACGAAGAAACACAGATATTGCATCGGAATTAAATACAAAAGGCACAATGCCGACTTAAGTACAAGAAGACTGACCCTTCTTACTGTCTAAGTTTTGAACCATTCCTGTGACACTAGTTATAGATACCGATGCTTCACTTCAGGTTTACTGTATCCCTCTGACCTTCTTATTGACGAAGAAACACAGATATTGCATCGGAATTAAGTACAAAAGGCACAAAGCTGACTTAAGTACAAGAAGACTGACCCATCCTACTGTCTTTGTTTTAAACCATTCCTGTGACACTAGTTATAGATTCCGATGCTTCACTTCTGGTTCACTGTATCCCTCTGACCTTCGTATTGACGATGAAACACAGAAATTGCATCGGAATTAAATACAAATGGCACAATGCCGACTTAAGTACAAAAAGAGTGACTCTTCTTACTGTCTATGTTTTGAACCATTCCTGTGACACTAGTTATAGATTCCGATGCTTCACTTCAGGTTTACTGTATCCCTGTGAGCTTCTTATTGACGATGAAACAGAGAAATTGCATCGGAATTATATACAAAAGGCACAATGCCGACTTAAGTACAAGAAGACTGACTCTTCTTACTGTCAATGTTTGAACCATTCCTGTGACACTAGTTATAGATTCCGATGCTTTACTTCAGGTTTACTGTATCCCTCTGACCTTCTTATTTACGATCAAACACAGAAAATTCATCGGAATTAAATACAAAAGGCACAATGCCGACTCAAGTACAAGAAGACAGGCTCTTCTTACTGTCTATGATTTGAGCCATTCCTGTGACACTAATTATAGATTCCGATGCGTCACTTTAGGTTTACTGTATCCATCTGACCTTCTTATTGACGATGAAGCTCAGAAATTGCATCGGAATTAAATACAAAAGGCAAAATGCCGACTTAAGTACAAGAAGACTGACTCTTCTTACTGTCTATGATTTGAACGATTCCTGTGACACTAATTATAGGTTCCCATGCTTCACTTCAGTTTTACTGTATCCCTCTGACCTTCTTATTGATGATGAAACACAGAAATTGCATCGGAATTAAATACAAAAGGCACAATGCCGACTTAAGTACAAGAAGACTGACTCTTCCTACTGTCTATGTTTTGAACCATTCCTGTGACACTAGTTATAGATTCCGAAGCTTCACTTCAGGTTTACTGTATCTCTTTCACCTTCCTATTGGCGATGAAACACAGAAATTGCATCTTAATTAAATACAAAAGGCGCAATGCCGACTTAAGTACAAGAAGACTGACTCTTCTTACTGTCAATGTTTTCTACCATTCCGGTGACATTAGTTATAGATTCCGATGATTCACTTCAGGTAACTGTATCCAGCTGACCTTCTTATTGACGATAAAACACAGAAATTGCGTCGTAATTATATACAAAAGGCACAATGCCGACTTAAGTACAAGAAGACTGACTCTTCTTACTGTCTATGTTTTGAACCATTCCTGTGACACTAGTTATAGATTCCGATGCTTCACTTCAGGTTTACTGTATCCCTCTGACCATTTTATTGACGATGAAACACAGAAATAGCACCTCAATTTAATACAAAAGGCACAATGCCGACTTCAGTACAAGAACACTAACTCATCTTACTGTCGATGGTTTGAACCATTCCTGTTACACTAGTTATAGATTCCGATACTTCACTTCAGCTTTACTGTATCCCTGTGACCTTCTTAATGACGAAGAAACACAGATATTGCATCGGAATTAAATACAAAAGGCACAATGCCGACTTCAGTACAAGAAGACTGACCCTTCTTACTGTCTATGTTTTGAACCATTCCGATGCTTCACTACAGGTTTACTGTATCCCTCTGACCCTCTTATTGACGATGAAACACAGAAATTGCATCGGAATTTAATACAAAAGGCACAATGCCGACTCAAGTACAAGAAGACTGGCTCTTCTTACTGTCTATGTTTTGAACCATTTCTGTGACACTAGTTATAGATTCCGATGCATCCCTTCAGGATTACTGTATCCCTGTGACCTTCTTATTGACGAAGAAACACAGATATTGCATCGGAATCAAATACAAAAGGCACAATGCCGAGTTAAGTACAAGAAGACTGACCCTTCTTACTGTCTAAGCTTTGAACCATTCCTGTGACACTAGTTATAGATACGGATGCTTCACTTCAGGTTTACTGTATCCCTCTGACCTTCGTATTAACGATGAAACACAGAAATTGCATCGGAATTAAATACAAATGGCACAATGCCGACTTAAGTACAAAAAGAGTGACTCTTCTTACTGTCTATGTTTTGAACCATTCCTGTGACACTAAGTATAGATTCCGATGCTTCACTTCAGGTTTACTGTATCCCTGTGAGCTTCTTATTGACGATGAAACACAGAAATTGCATCGGAATTATATACAAAAGCACAATGCCGACTTAAGCACAAGAAGACTGACTCTTCTTACTGTCAATGTTTTGAACCATTCCTGTGACACTAGTTATAGATTCCGATGCTTTACTTCAGGTTTACTGTATCCCTCTGACCTTCGTTTTGACGATCAAACACAGAAAATTCATCGGAATTAAATACAAAAGGCACAATGCCGACTCAAGTACAAGATGACTGACTCTTCTTACTGTATATGATTTGAACCATTCCTGTGACACTAGTTATAGATACCGATGCTTCACTTCAGGTTTACTGTATCCCTCTGACCTTCTTATTGACGATGAAACACAGAAATAGCATCTTAATTAAATACAAAAGGCACAATGCCGACTTCAGTACAACAACACTAACTCATCTGATAGTCAATGGTTTGAACCATTCCTGTTACACTAGTTATAGATTCCGATGCTTCACTTCGGGTTTACTGTATCCCTCTGACCTTCTTATTGACGATGAAACACGTAAATTGCATCGGAATTAAATACAAAATGCACAATGCCGACTTAAGTACAAAAAGAAGGGGTCTTCTTACTGTCTATGTTTTGAACCATTCCAGTGACACTAGTTATAGATTCCGATGCTTCACTTCAGGTTTACTGTATAACTCTGACCTTCTTAATGACGAAGAAACACAGATATTGCATCGGAATTAAATACAAAAGGCACAAAGAGGACTTCAGTACAAGAAGACTGACCCATCCCACTGACTTTGTTTTGAACCATTCCTGTGACACTAGTTATAGATTCCGATGCTTCACTTCAGGTTCACTGTATCCCTCTGACCTTCTTATTGACGTAGAAACACAGAAATTGCATCGGAATTAAATACAAATGGCAAAATGCCGACTTAAGTACAAAAAGAGTGACTCTTCTTACTGTCTATGATTTGAACCATTCCTGTGACACTAGTTATAGATTCCGATGCTTCACTTCAGGTTTACTGTATCCAGCTGACCTTCTTATTGACGATGAAGCACAGAAATTGCATCGGAATTAAATACAAAAGGCAAAATGCCGACTTAAGTACAAGAAGACTGACTCTTCTTACTGTCTATGATTTGAACCATTCCTGTGACACTAGTTACAGGTTCCCATGCTTCACTTCAGTTTTACTGTATCCCTCTGACCTTCTAATTGACGATGAAACACAGAAATTGCATGGGAATTAAATACAAAAGGCACAATGCCGACATAAGTACAAGAAGACTGACTCTTCCTAATGTCTATGTTTTGAACCAATCCTGTGACACTAGTTTTAGATTCCGATGCTTCACTTCAGGTTTTCTGTATCCCTCTGACCTCTTTATTGACGATGAAACACAGAAATTGCATCTTAATTAAATACAAAAGGCTCAATGCAGACTTAAGTACAAGAAGACTGACTCTTCTTACTGTCAATGTTTTCTACCATTCCGGTGACATTAGTTATAGATTCCGATGATTCACTTCAGGTAACTGTATCCAGCTGACCTTCTTATTGACGATAAAACACAGAAATTGCATCGTAATTACATACAAAAGGCACAATGCCGACTTAAGTACAAGAAGACTGACTCTTCTTACTGTCTATGTTTTGAACCATTCCTGTGACACTAGTTATAGATTCCGATGCTTCACTTCAGGTTTACTGTATCCCTCTGACCTTCTTATTGACGATGAAACACAGAAATAGCATCTTAATTAAATACAAAAGGCACAATGCCGACTTCAGTACAAGAACACTAACTTATCTTACTGTCAATGGTTTGAACCATTCCTGTTACACTAGTTATAGATTCCGATACTTCACTTCAGGTTTACTGTATCCCTCTGACCTTCTTAATGACGAAGAAACACAGATATTGCATCGGAATTAAATACAAAAGGCACAATGCCGACTTCAGTACAAGAAGACTGACCCTTCTTACTGTCTATGTTTTGAACCATTCCTGTGTCACTAGTTATAGATTCCGATGCTTCACTACAGGTTTACTGTATCCCTCTGACTTTTTATTGACGATGAAACACAGAAATTGCATCGGAATTTAATACAAATGGCACAATGCCGACTCAAGTACAAGAAGACTGGCTCTTCTTACTGTCTATGTTTTGAACCATTTCTGTGACACTAGTTATTGATTCCGATGCATCCCTTCAGGATTACTGTATCCCTGTGACCTTCTTATTGACGAAGAAACACAGATATTGCATCGGAATTAAACACAAAAGGCACAATGCCGACTCAAGTACAAGAAGACTGCCCCTTCTTACTGTCTAAGTTTTGAACCATTCCTGTGACACTAGTTATAGATACCGATGCTTCACTTCAGGTTTACTGTATCCCTCTGACCTTCGTATTGACGATGAAACACAGAAATTGCATCGGAATTAAATACAAAAGGCACAATGCCGACTCAAGCACAAGAAGACTGGCTCATCTTACTGTCTATGATTTAAACCATTTCTGTGACACTAGTTATAGATTCCGATGCTTCACTTCAGGTTTACTGTATCCCTCTGACCTTCTTATTGACGAAGAAACACAGATATTGCATCGGAATTAAGTACAAAAGGCACAAAGCTGACTTAAGTACAAGAAGACTGACCCATCCTACTGTCTTTGTTTTAAAGCATTCCTGTGACACTAGTTATAGATTCCGATGCTTCACTTCAGGTTTATTGTATCCCTGTGAGCTTCTTATTGACGATGAAACACAGAAATTGCATCGGAATTGTATACAAAAGGCACAATGCCGGCTTAAGTACAAGAAGACTGTCTCTTCTTACTGTCAATCTTTGAACCATTCCTGTGACACTAGTTATAGATTCCGATGCTTTACTTCAGGTTTACTGTATCCCTCTGACCTTCTTATTGACGATCAAACACAGAAAATTCATCGGAATTAAATACAAAAGGCACAATGCCGACTCAAGTACAAGAAGACAGGCTCTTCTTACTGTCTATGATTTGAGCCACTCCTGTGACACAAATTATAGATTCCGATGCTTCACTTTAGGTTTACTGTATCCATCTGACCTTCTTATTGACGATGAAGCACAGAAATTGCATCGGTATTAAATACAAATGGCACAATGCCGACTTAAGTACAAGAAGACTGACTCTTCTTACTGTCAATGTTTTGAACCATTCCTGTGACACTAGTTATAGATTCCGATGGTTCACTTCAGGTTTACTGTATCCATCTGACCTTCTTATTGACGATGAAGCACAGAAATTGCATCGGAATTAAATACAAAAGGCCAAATGCCGACTTAAGTACAAGAAGACTGACTCTTCTTACTGTCTATGATTTGAACCATTCCTGTCACTCTAGTTATAGGTTCCCATGCTTCACTTCAGTCTTACTGTATCCCTCTGACCTTCTTATTGACGATGAAACACAGAAATTGCATCGGAATTAAATACAAAAGGCACAACGCCGATTTAAGTACAAGAAGACTGACTCTTACTACTGTCTATGTTTTGAACCATTCCTGTGACACTAGTTATAGATTCCGAAGCTTCACTTCAGGTTTACTGTATCCCTTTCACCTTTCTATTGACGATGAAACACAGAAATTGCATCTTAATAAAATAAAAATGCACAATGCCGACTTAAGTACAAGATAACTGACTCTTCCTACTGACTATGTTTTAACCATTCCTGTGACACTAGTTATAGATTCCGATGCTTCACTTCAGGTTTACTGTATGCAGCTGACCTTCTTATTGACGATCAAACACAGAAAATTCATCGGAATTAAATACAAAAGGCACAATGCCGACTCAAGTACAACAAGGCAGGCTCTTCTTACTGTCTATGTTTTGAGCCATTCCTGTGACACTAGTTATAGATTCCGATGCTTCACTTCGGGTTTACTGTATCCCTCTGACCTTGTTATTGACGATGAAACACGTAAATTGCATCGGAATTAAATACAAAATGCACAATGCCGACTTCAGTACAAAAAGAATGGGTCTTCTTACTGTCTATGTTTTGAACCATTCCAGTGACACTAGTTATAGTTTCCCATGCTTCACTTCAGTTTTACTGTATCCCTCTGACCTTCTTATTGACGATGAAACACAGAAATTGCATCGAAATTAAATACAAAATGCACAAAGCCGACTTCAGTACAAAAAGAATGGGTCTTCTTACTGTCTATGTTTTGAACCATTCCTGTGACACTAGTTATAGATTCCGATGCTTCACTTCAGGTTTACTGTATCTTTTCACCTTCCTATTGACGATGAAACAATGAAATTGCATCTTAATTAAATACAAAAGGCACAATGCCGGCTTAAGTACAAGATAACTGACTCTTCCTACTGACTACGTTTTGAACCATTCCTGTGACACTAGTTATAGATTCCGATGCTTCACTTCAGGTTTACTGTATCCAGCTGACCTTCATATTGACGATGAAGCACAGAAATTGCATCAGAATTAAATACAAAAGGCAAAATGCAGACTTAAGTACAAGAAGACTGACTCTTCTTACTGTCTATGATTTGAACCATTCCTGTGACACTAGTAATAGGTTCCCATGCTTCACTTCAGTTTTACTGTATCCCTCTGACCTTCTTATTGACGATGAAACACAGAAATTGCATCGGAATTAAATACAAAAGGCACAATGCCGACATAAGTACAAAAAGACTGACTCTTCCTAATGTCTATGTTTTGAACCAATCCTGTGACACTAGTTTTAGATTCCGATGCTTCACCTCAGGTTTTCTGTATCCCTCTGACCTCTTTATTGACGATGAAACACGGAAATTGCATCTTAATTAAATGCAAAAGGCTCAATGCCGACTTAAGTACAAGAAGACTGACTCTTCTTAACGTCAATGTTTTCTACCATTCCGGTGACATTAGTTATAGATTCCGATGATTCACTTCAGGTAACTTTATCCAGCTGACCTTCTTATTGACGATAAAACACAGAAATTGCATCGTAATTATATACAAAAGGCACAATGCCGACTTAAGTACAAGAAGACTGACTCTTCTTACTGTCTATGTTTTGAACCACTCCTGTGACACTAGTTATAGATTCCGATGCTTCACTTCAGGTTTACTGTATCCCTCTGACCTTCTTATTGACGATGAAACACAGAAATAGCATCTTAATTAAATACAAAACGGCACAATGCCGACTTCAGTACAAGAACACTAACTCATCTTACTGTCAATGGTTTGAACCATTCCTGTTACACTAGTTATAGATTCCGATACTTCACTTCAGGTGTACTGTATCCCTCTGACCTTCTTAATGACGAAGAAACACAGATATTGCATCGGAATTAAATACAAAAGGCACAATGCCGACTTCAGCACAAGAAGACTGACCCTTCTTACTGTCTATGTTTGAAGCATTCCTGTGACACTAGTTATAGATTCCGATGCGTCACTTTGGGTTTACTGTATCCCTCTGACCTTCTTATTGACGATGAAACACGTAAATTGCATCGGAATGAAATACAAAATGCACAATGCCGACTTAAGTACAAGAAGAATGGGTCTTCTTACTGTCTATGCTTTGAAAAATTCCTGTGACACTAGTTATAGATTCCGATGCTTCACTTCAGGTTTACTGTCTCCAGCTGACCTTCTTATAGACGATGAAGCACAGAAATTGCATCGGAATTAATTACAAAAGGCAAAATGCCCACTTAAGTACAAGTAGACTGACTCTTCTTACTGTCTATGATTTGAACCATTCCTGTGACACTAGTTATAGGTTCCCATGCTTCACTTCAGTTTTACTGTATCCCTCTGACCTTCTTATTGACGATGAAACACAGAAGATGCATCGGAATTAAATACAAAAGGCACAATGCCGACATATGTACAAGAAGACTGACTCTTCCTAATGTCTATGCTTTGAACCAATCCTGTGACACTAGTTTTAGATTCCGATGCTTCACTTCAGGTTTCCTGTATCCCTCTGACCTCTTTATTGACGATGAAACACAGAAATTGCATCTTAATTAAATACAAAAGGCACAATGCCGACTTAAGTGCAAGAAGACTGACTCTTCTTACTGTCAATGTTTTCTACCATTCCGGTGACATTAGTTATAGAATCCGATGATTCACATCAGGTAACTGTATCCAGCTGACCTTCTTATTGACGATGAAACACAGAAATTGCATCGTGATTATATACAAAAGGCACAATGCCGACTTAAGTACAAGAAGACTGACTCTTCTTACTGTCTATGTTTTGAACCATTCCTGTGACACTAGTTATAGATTCCGATGCTTCACTTCAGGTTTGCTGTATCCCTCTGACCTTCTTATTGACGATGAAACATAGAAATAGCATTTTAATTAAATACAAAAGGCACAATGCCGACTTCAGTACAAGAACACTAACTCATCTTACTGTCTATGTCTTGAACCATTCCTGTGACACTAGTTATAGATTCCGATGCCTCACTTCAGGTTTACTGTATCCCTCTGACCTACTTATTGACGATGAATTACGTAAATTATATCGGAATTAAATACAAGAGGCACATTGCCGACGTAAGTACAAGAAGACTGACTCTTCTTACTGCCTATGTTTTGATCCATTCCTGTGACTCTAGTTATAGATTCCGATGCTTCATTTCAGGTTTACTGTATCCCTCTGACGATCTTATTGACGAAAAAACACAGAAATTGTATCGGAATTAAATACAAAAGGCACAATGCGGACTCAAGTACAAGAAGACTGTCTCTTCTTACTGTCTATGTTTTGAACCATTTCTGTGACACTAGTTATAGATTCCGATGCTTCACTTCAGTTTTACTGTATAACTCTGACCTTCTTAATGACGAAGAAACACAGATATTGCATCGGAATTAAATACAAAAGGCACAAAGAGGACTTCAGTACAAGAAGACTGACCCATCCCACTGACTTTGTTTTGAACCATTCCTGTGACACTAGTTATAGATTCCGATGCATCACTTCAGGTTCACTGTATCCCTCTGACCTTCTTATTGACGTAGAAACACAGAAATTGCATCGGAATTAAATACAAATGGCAAAATGCCGACTTCAGCACAAGAAGACTGACCCTTCTTACTGTCTATGTTTGAAGCATTCCTGTGACACTAGTTATAGATTCCGATGCGTCACTTTGGGTTTACTGTATCCCTCTGACCTTCTTATTGACGATGAAACACGTAAATTGCATCGGAATGAAATACAAAATGCACAATGCCGACTTAAGTACAAGAAGAATGGGTCTTCTTACTGTCTATGCTTTGAAAAATTCCTGTGACACTAGTTATAGATTCCGATGCTTCACTTCAGGTTTACTGTCTCCAGCTGACCTTCTTATAGACGATGAAGCACAGAAATTGCATCGGAATTAATTACAAAAGGCAAAATGCCCACTTAAGTACAAGTAGACTGACTCTTCTTACTGTCTATGATTTGAACCATTCCTGTGACACTAGTTATAGGTTCCCATGCTTCACTTCAGTTTTACTGTATCCCTCTGACCTCTTTATTGACGATGAAACACAGAAATTGCATCTTAATTAAATACAAAAGGCACAATGCCGACATAAGTACAAGAAGACTGACTCTTCCTAATGTCTATGTTTTGAACCAATCCTGTGACACTAGTTTTAGATTCCGATGCTTCACTTCAGGTTTTCTGTATCCCTCTGACCTCTTTATTGACGATGAAACACAGAAATTGCCTCTTAATTAAATACAAAAGGCTCAATGCAGACTTAAGTACAAGAAGACTGACTCTTCTTACTGTCAATGTTTTCTACCATTCCGGTGACATTAGTTATAGATTCCGATGATTCACTTCAGGTAACTGTATCCAGCTGACCTTCTTATTGACGATAAAACACAGAAATTGCATCGTAATTACATACAAAAGGCACAATGCCGACTTAAAAACAAGAAGACTGACGCTTCTTACTGTCTATGTTTTGAACCATTCCTGTGACACTAGTTATAGATTCCGATGCTTCACTTCAGGTTTACTGTATCCCTCTGACCTTCTTATTGACGATGAAACACAGAAATAGCATCTTAATTAAATACAAAAGGCACAATGCCGACTTCAGTACAAGAACACTAACTTATCTTACTGTCAATGGTTTGAACCATTCCTGTTACACTAGTTATAGATTCCGATACTTCACTTCAGGTTTACTGTATCCCTCTGACCTTCTTAATGACGAAGAAACACAGATATTGCATCGGAATTAAATACAAAAGGCACAATGCCGACTTCAGTACAAGAAGACTGACCCTTCTTACTGTCTATGTTTTGAACCATTCCTGTGTCACTAGTTATAGATTCCGATGCTTCACTACAGGTTTACTGTATCCCTCTGACTTTTTATTGACGATGAAACACAGAAATTGCATCGGAATTTAATACAAATGGCACAATGCCGACTCAAGTACAAGAAGACTGGCTCTTCTTACTGTCTATGTTTTGAACCATTTCTGTGACACTAGTTATTGATTCCGATGCATCCCTTCAGGATTACTGTATCCCTGTGACCTTCTTATTGACGAAGAAACACAGATATTGCATCGGAATTAAACACAAAAGGCACAATGCCGACTCAAGTACAAGAAGACTGCCCCTTCTTACTGTCTAAGTTTTGAACCATTCCTGTGACACTAGTTATAGATACCGATGCTTCACTTCAGGTTTACTGTATCCCCCTGACCTTCGTATTGACGATGAAACACAGAAATTGCATCGGAATTAAATACAAAAGGCACAATGCCGACTCAAGCACAAGAAGACTGGCTCATCTTACTGTCTATGATTTAAACCATTTCTGTGACACTAGTTATAGATTCCGATGCTTCACTTCAGGTTTACTGTATCCCTCTGACCTTCTTATTGACGAAGAAACACAGATATTGCATCGGAATTAAGTACAAAAGGCACAAAGCTGACTTAAGTACAAGAAGACTGACCCATCCTACTGTCTTTGTTTTAAACCATTCCTGTGACACTAGTTATAGATTCCGATGCTTCACTTCAGGTTTATTGTATCCCTGTGAGCTTCTTATTGACGATGAAACACAGAAATTGCATCGGAATTGTATACAAAAGGCACAATGCCGGCTTAAGTACAAGAAGACTGTCTCTTCTTACTGTCAATGTTTGAACCATTCCTGTGACACTAGTTATAGATTCCGATGCTTTACTTCAGGTTTACTGTATCCCTCTGACCTTCTTATTGACGATCAAACACAGAAAATTCATCGGAATTAAATACAAAAGGCACAATGCCGACTCAAGTACAAGAAGACAGGCTCTTCTTACTGTCTATGATTTGAGCCACTCCTGTGACACAAATTATAGATTCCGATGCTTCACTTTAGGTTTACTGTATCCATCTGACCTTCTTATTGACGATGAAGCACAGAAATTGCATCGGTATTAAATACAAATGGCACAATGCCGACTTAAGTACAAAAAGAGTGACTCTTCTTACTGTCTATGTTTTGAACCATTCCTGTGACACTAAGTATAGATTCCGATGCTTCACTTCAGGTTTACTGTATCCCTGTGAGCTTCTTATTGACGATGAAACACAGAAGTTGCATCGGAATGATATACAAAAGGCACAATGCCGACTTAAGTACAAGAAGACTGACTCTTCTTACTGTCAATGTTTTGAACCATTCCTGTGACACTAAGTATAGATTCCGATGCTTCACTTCAGGTTTACTGTATCCCTGTGAGCTTCTTATTGACGATGAAACACAGAAGTTGCATCGGAATGATATACAAAAGGCACAATGCCGATTTAAGTACAAGAAGACTGACTCTTCCTACTGTCTATGTTTTGAACCATTCCTGTGACACTAGTTATAGATTCCGAAGCTTCACTTCAGGTTTACTGTATCCCTTTCACCTTTCTATTGACGATGAAACACAGAAATTGCATCTTAATAAAATAAAAATGCACAATGCCGACTTAAGTACAAGATAACTGACTCTTCCTACTGACTATGTTTTAACCATTCCTGTGACACTAGTTATAGATTCCGATGCTTCACTTCAGGTTTACTGTATGCAGCTGACCTTCTTATTGACGATCAAACACAGAAAATTCATCGGAATTAAATACAAAAGGCACAATGCCGACTCAAGTACAACAAGGCAGGCTCTTCTTACTGTCTATGTTTTGAGCCATTCCTGTGACACTAGTTATAGATTCCGATGCTTCACTTCGGGTTTACTGTATCCCTCTGACCTTGTTATTGACGATGAAACACGTAAATTGCATCGGAATTAAATACAAAATGCACAATGCCGACTTCAGTACAAAAAGAATGGGTCTTCTTACCGTCTATGTTTTGAACCATTCCAGTGACACTAGTTATAGTTTCCCATGCTTCACTTCAGTTTTACTGTATCCCTCTGACCTTCTTATTGACGATGAAACACAGAAATTGCATCGGAATTAAATACAAAATGCACAAAGCCGACTTCAGTACAAAAAGAATGGGTCTTCTTACTGTCTATGTTTTGAACCATTCCTGTGACACTAGTTATAGATTCCGATGCTTCACTTCAGGTTTACTGTATCTTTTCACCTTCCTATTGACGATGAAACAATGAAATTGCATCTTAATTAAATACAAAAGGCACAATGCCGGCTTAAGTACAAGATAACTGACTCTTCCTACTGACTACGTTTTGAACCATTCCTGTGACACTAGTTATAGATTCCGATGCTTCACTTCAGGTTTACTGTATCCAGCTGACCTTCATATTGACGATGAAGCACAGAAATTGCATCGGAATTAAATACAAAAGGCAAAATGCAGACTTAAGTACAAGAAGACTGACTCTTCTTACTGTCTATGATTTGAACCATTCCTGTGACACTAGTAATAGGTTCCCATGCTTCACTTCAGTTTTACTGTATCCCTCTGACCTTCTTATTGACGATGAAACACAGAAATTGCATCGGAATTAAATACAAAAGGCACAATGCCGACATAAGTACAAGAAGACTGACTCTTCCTAATGTCTATGTTTTGAACCAATCCTGTGACACTAGTTTTAGATTCCGATGCTTCACTTCAGGTTTTCTGTATCCCTCTGACCTCTTTATTGACGATGAAACACAGAAATTGCCTCTTAATTAAATACAAAAGGCTCAATGCAGACTTAAGTACAAGAAGACTGACTCTTCTTACTGTCAATGTTTTCTACCATTCCGGTGACATTAGTTATAGATTCCGATGATTCACTTCAGGTAACTGTATCCAGCTGACCTTCTTATTGACGATAAAACACAGAAATTGCATCGTAATTACATACAAAAGGCACAATGCCGACTTAAGTACAAGAAGACTGACGCTTCTTACTGTCTATGTTTTGAACCATTCCTGTGACACTAGTTATAGATTCCGATGCTTCACTTCAGGTTTACTGTATCCCTCTGACCTTCTTATTGACGATGAAACACAGAAATAGCATCTTAATTAAATACAAAAGGCACAATGCCGACTTCAGTACAAGAACACTAACTTATCTTACTGTCAATGGTTTGAACCATTCCTGTTACACTAGTTATAGATTCCGATACTTCACTTCAGGTTTACTGTATCCCTCTGACCTTCTTAATGACGAAGAAACACAGATATTGCATCGGAATTAAATACAAAAGGCACAATGCCGACTTCAGTACAAGAAGACTGACCCTTCTTACTGTCTATGTTTTGAACCATTCCTGTGTCACTAGTTATAGATTCCGATGCTTCACTACAGGTTTACTGTATCCCTCTGACTTTTTATTGACGATGAAACACAGAAATTGCATCGGAATTTAATACAAATGGCACAATGCCGACTCAAGTACAAGAAGACTGGCTCTTCTTACTGTCTATGTTTTGAACCATTTCTGTGACACTAGTTATTGATTCCGATGCATCCCTTCAGGATTACTGTATCCCTGTGACCTTCTTATTGACGAAGAAACACAGATATTGCATCGGAATTAAACACAAAAGGCACAATGCCGACTCAAGTACAAGAAGACTGCCCCTTCTTACTGTCTAAGTTTTGAACCATTCCTGTGACACTAGTTATAGATACCGATGCTTCACTTCAGGTTTACTGTATCCCCCTGACCTTCGTATTGACGATGAAACACAGAAATTGCATCGGAATTAAATACAAAAGGCACAATGCCGACTCAAGCACAAGAAGACTGGCTCATCTTACTGTCTATGATTTAAACCATTTCTGTGACACTAGTTATAGATTCCGATGCTTCACTTCAGGTTTACTGTATCCCTCTGACCTTCTTATTGACGAAGAAACACAGATATTGCATCGGAATTAAGTACAAAAGGCACAAAGCTGACTTAAGTACAAGAAGACTGACCCATCCTACTGTCTTTGTTTTAAACCATTCCTGTGACACTAGTTATAGATTCCGATGCTTCACTTCAGGTTTATTGTATCCCTGTGAGCTTCTTATTGACGATGAAACACAGAAATTGCATCGGAATTGTATACAAAAGGCACAATGCCGGCTTAAGTACAAGAAGACTGTCTCTTCTTACTGTCAATGTTTGAACCATTCCTGTGACACTAGTTATAGATTCCGATGCTTTACTTCAGGTTTACTGTATCCCTCTGACCTTCTTATTGACGATCAAACACAGAAAATTCATCGGAATTAAATACAAAAGGCACAATGCCGACTCAAGTACAAGAAGACAGGCTCTTCTTACTGTCTATGATTTGAGCCACTCCTGTGACACAAATTATAGATTCCGATGCTTCACTTTAGGTTTACTGTATCCATCTGACCTTCTTATTGACGATGAAGCACAGAAATTGCATCGGTATTAAATACAAATGGCACAATGCCGACTTAAGTACAAAAAGAGTGACTCTTCTTACTGTCTATGTTTTGAACCATTCCTGTGACACTAAGTATAGATTCCGATGCTTCACTTCAGGTTTACTGTATCCCTGTGAGCTTCTTATTGACGATGAAACACAGAAGTTGCATCGGAATGATATACAAAAGGCACAATGCCGACTTAAGTACAAGAAGACTGACTCTTCTTACTGTCAATGTTTTGAACCATTCCTGTGACACTAGTTATAGATTCCGATGGTTCACTTCAGGTTTACTGTATCCATCTGACCTTCTTATTGACGATGAAGCACAGAAATTGCATCGGAATTAAATACAAAAGGCCAAATGCCGACTTAAGTACAAGAAGACTGACTCTTCTTACTGTCTATGATTTGAACCATTCCTGTCACTCTAGTTATAGGTTCCCATGCTTCACTTCAGTCTTACTGTATCCCTCTGACCTTCTTATTGACGATGAAACACAGAAATTGCATCGGAATTAAATACAAAAGGCACAACGCCGATTTAAGTACAAGAAGACTGACTCTTCCTACTGTCTATGTTTTGAACCATTCCTGTGACACTAGTTATAGATTCCGAAGCTTCACTTCAGGTTTACTGTATCCCTTTCACCTTTCTATTGACGATGAAACACAGAAATTGCATCTTAATAAAATAAAAATGCACAATGCCGACTTAAGTACAAGATAACTGACTCTTCCTACTGACTATGTTTTAACCATTCCTGTGACACTAGTTATAGATTCCGATGCTTCACTTCAGGTTTACTGTATGCAGCTGACCTTCTTATTGACGATCAAACACAGAAAATTCATCGGAATTAAATACAAAAGGCACAATGCCGACTCAAGTACAACAAGGCAGGCTCTTCTTACTGTCTATGTTTTGAGCCATTCCTGTGACACTAGTTATAGATTCCGATGCTTCACTTCGGGTTTACTGTATCCCTCTGACCTTGTTATTGACGATGAAACACGTAAATTGCATCGGAATTAAATACAAAATGCACAATGCCGACTTCAGTACAAAAAGAATGGGTCTTCTTACTGTCTATGTTTTGAACCATTCCAGTGACACTAGTTATAGTTTCCCATGCTTCACTTCAGTTTTACTGTATCCCTCTGACCTTCTTATTGACGATGAAACACAGAAATTGCATCGGAATTAAATACAAAATGCACAAAGCCGACTTCAGTACAAAAAGAATGGGTCTTCTTACTGTCTATGTTTTGAACCATTCCTGTGACACTAGTTATAGATTCCGATGCTTCACTTCAGGTTTACTGTATCTTTTCACCTTCCTATTGACGATGAAACAATGAAATTGCATCTTAATTAAATACAAAAGGCACAATGCCGGCTTAAGTACAAGATAACTGACTCTTCCTACTGACTACGTTTTGAACCATTCCTGTGACACTAGTTATAGATTCCGATGCTTCACTTCAGGTTTACTGTATCTTTTCACCTTCCTATTGACGATGAAACAATGAAATTGCATCTTAATTAAATACAAAAGGCACAATGCCGGCTTAAGTACAAGATAACTGACTCTTCCTACTGACTACGTTTTGAACCAATCCTGTGACACTAGTTTTAGATTCCGATGCTTCACCTCAGGTTTTCTGTATCCCTCTGACCTCTTTATTGACGATGAAACACGGAAATTGCATCTTAATTAAATGCAAAAGGCTCAATGCCGACTTAAGTACAAGAAGACTGACTCTTCTTAACGTCAATGTTTTCTACCATTCCGGTGACATTAGTTATAGATTCCGATGATTCACTTCAGGTAACTTTATCCAGCTGACCTTCTTATTGACGATAAAACACAGAAATTGCATCTTAATTAAATACAAAACGGCACAATGCCGACTTCAGTACAAGAACACTAACTCATCTTACTGTCAATGGTTTGAACCATTCCTGTTACACTAGTTATAGATTCCGATACTTCACTTCAGGTGTACTGTATCCCTCTGACCTTCTTAATGACGAAGAAACACAGATATTGCATCGGAATTAAATACAAAAGGCACAATGCCGACTTCAGCACAAGAAGACTGACCCTTCTTACTGTCTATGTTTGAAGCATTCCTGTGACACTAGTTATAGATTCCGATGCGTCACTTTGGGTTTACTGTATCCCTCTGACCTTCTTATTGACGATGAAACACGTAAATTGCATCGGAATGAAATACAAAATGCACAATGCCGACTTAAGTACAAGAAGAATGGGTCTTCTTACTGTCTATGCTTTGAAAAATTCCTGTGACACTAGTTATAGATTCCGATGCTTCACTTCAGGTTTACTGTCTCCAGCTGACCTTCTTATTGACGATGAAGCACAGAAATTGCATCGGAATTAATTACAAAAGGCAAAATGCCCACTTAAGTACAAGTAGACTGACTCTTCTTACTGTCTATGATTTGAACCATTCCTGTGACACTAGTTATAGGTTCCCATGCTTCACTTCAGTTTTACTGTATCCCTCTGACTTTCTTATTGACGATGAAACACAGAAGATGCATCGGAATTAAATACAAAAGGCACAATGCCGACATATGTACAAGAGGACTGACTCTTCCTAATGTCTATGCTTTGAACCAATCCTGTGACACTAGTTTTAGATTCCGATGCTTCACTTCAGGTTTCCTGTATCCCTCTGACCTCTTTATTGACGATGAAACACAGAAATTGCATCTTAATTAAATACAAAAGGCACAATGCCGACTTAAGTGCAAGAAGACTGACTCTTCTTACTGTCAATGTTTTCTACCATTCCGGTGACATTAGTTATAGAATCCGATGATTCACATCAGGTAACTGTATCCAGCTGACCTTCTTATTGACGATGAAACACAGAAATTGCATCGTGATTATATACAAAAGGCACAATGCCGACTTAAGTACAAGAAGACTGACTCTTCTTACTGTCTATCTTTTGAACCATTCCTGTGACACTAGTTATAGATTCCGATGCTTCACTTCAGGTTTGCTGTATCCCTCTGACCTTCTTATTGACGATGAAACATAGAAATAGCATTTTAATTAAATACAAAAGGCACAATGCCGACTTCAGTACAAGAACACTAACTCATCTTACTGTCTATGTCTTGAACCATTCCTGTGACACTAGTTATAGATTCCGATGCCTCACTTCAGGTTTACTGTATCCCTCTGACCTACTTATTGACGATGAATTACGTAAATTATATCGGAATTAAATACAAGAGGCACATTGCCGACGTAAGTACAAGAAGACTGACTCTTCTTACTGCCTATGTTTTGATCCATTCCTGTGACTCTAGTTATAGATTCCGATGCTTCATTTCAGGTTTACTGTATCCCTCTGACGATCTTATTGACGAAAAAACACAGAAATTGTAACGGAATTAAATACAAAAGGCACAATGCGGACTCAAGTACAAGAAGACTGTCTCTTCTTACTGTCTATGTTTTGAACCATTTCTGTGACACTAGTTATAGATTCCGATGCTTCACTTCAGTTTTACTGTATAACTCTGACCTTCTTAATGACGAAGAAACACAGATATTGCATCGGAATTAAATACAAAAGGCACAAAGAGGACTTCAGTACAAGAAGACTGACCCATCCCACTGACTTTGTTTTGAACCATTCCTGTGACACTAGTTATAGATTCCGATGCATCACTTCAGGTTCACTGTATCCCTCTGACCTTCTTATTGACGTAGAAACACAGAAATTGCATCGGAATTAAATACAAATGGCAAAATGCCGACTTAAGTACAAAAAGAGTGACTCTTCTTACTGTCTATGATTTGAACCATTCCTGTGACACTAGTTATAGATTCCGATGCTTCACTTCAGGTTTACTGTATCCAGCTGACCTTCTTATTGACGATGAAGCACAGAAATTGCATCGGAATTAAATACAAAAGGCAAAATGCCGACTTAAGTACAAGAAGACTGACTCTTCTTACTGTCTATGATTTGAACCATTCCTGTGACACTAGTTACAGGTTCCCATGCTTCACTTCAGTTTTACTGTATCCCTCTGACCTTCTAATTGACGATGAAACACAGAAATTGCATGGGAATTAAATACAAAAGGCACAATGCCGACATAAGTACAAGAAGACTGACTCTTCCTAATGTCTATGTTTTGAACCAATCCTGTGACACTAGTTTTAGATTCCGATGCTTCACTTCAGGTTTTCTGTATCCCTCTGACCTCTTTATTGACGATGAAACACAGAAATTGCCTCTTAATTAAATACAAAAGGCTCAATGCAGACTTAAGTACAAGAAGACTGACTCTTCTTACTGTCAATGTTTTCTACCATTCCGGTGACATTAGTTATAGATTCCGATGATTCACTTCAGGTAACTGTATCCAGCTGACCTTCTTATTGACGATAAAACACAGAAATTGCATCGTAATTACATACAAAAGGCACAATGCCGACTTAAGTACAAGAAGACTGACGCTTCTTACTGTCTATGTTTTGAACCATTCCTGTGACACTAGTTATAGATTCCGATGCTTCACTTCAGGTTTACTGTATCCCTCTGACCTTCTTATTGACGATGAAACACAGAAATAGCATCTTAATTAAATACAAAAGGCACAATGCCGACTTCAGTACAAGAACACTAACTTATCTTACTGTCAATGGTTTGAACCATTCCTGTTACACTAGTTATAGATTCCGATACTTCACTTCAGGTTTACTGTATCCCTCTGACCTTCTTAATGACGAAGAAACACAGATATTGCATCGGAATTAAATACAAAAGGCACAATGCCGACTTCAGTACAAGAAGACTGACCCTTCTTACTGTCTATGTTTTGAACCATTCCTGTGTCACTAGTTATAGATTCCGATGCTTCACTACAGGTTTACTGTATCCCTCTGACTTTTTATTGACGATGAAACACAGAAATTGCATCGGAATTAAATACAAAAGGCACAACGCCGATTTAAGTACAAGAAGACTGACTCTTCCTACTGTCTATGTTTTGAACCATTCCTGTGACACTAGTTATAGATTCCGAAGCTTCACTTCAGGTTTACTGTATCCCTTTCACCTTTCTATTGACGATGAAACACAGAAATTGCATCTTAATAAAATAAAAATGCACAATGCCGACTTAAGTACAAGATAACTGACTCTTCCTACTGACTATGTTTTAACCATTCCTGTGACACTAGTTATAGATTCCGATGCTTCACTTCAGGTTTACTGTATGCAGCTGACCTTCTTATTGACGATCAAACACAGAAAATTCATCGGAATTAAATACAAAAGGCACAATGCCGACTCAAGTACAACAAGGCAGGCTCTTCTTACTGTCTATGTTTTGAGCCATTCCTGTGACACTAGTTATAGATTCCGATGCTTCACTTCGGGTTTACTGTATCCCTCTGACCTTGTTATTGACGATGAAACACGTAAATTGCATCGGAATTAAATACAAAATGCACAATGCCGACTTCAGTACAAAAAGAATGGGTCCTCTTACTGTCTATGTTTTGAACCATTCCAGTGACACTAGTTATAGTTTCCCATGCTTCACTTCAGTTTTACTGTATCCCTCTGACCTTCTTATTGACGATGAAACACAGAAATTGCATCGGAATTAAATACAAAATGCACAAAGCCGACTTCAGTACAAAAAGAATGGGTCTTCTTACTGTCTATGTTTTGAACCATTCCTGTGACACTAGTTATAGATTCCGATGCTTCACTTCAGGTTTACTGTATCTTTTCACCTTCCTATTGACGATGAAACAATGAAATTGCATCTTAATTAAATACAAAAGGCACAATGCCGGCTTAAGTACAAGATAACTGACTCTTCCTACTGACTACGTTTTGAACCATTCCTGTGACACTAGTTATAGATTCCGATGCTTCACTTCAGGTTTACTGTATCCAGCTGACCTTCATATTGACGATGAACCACAGAAATTGCATCGGAATTAAATACAAAAGGCAAAATGCAGACTTAAGTACAAGAAGACTGACTCTTCTTACTGTCTATGATTTGAACCATTCCTGTGACACTAGTGATAGGTTCCCATGCTTCACTTCAGTTTTACTGTATCCCTCTGACCTTCTTATTGACGATGAAACACAGAAATTGCATCGGAATTAAATACAAAAGGCACAATGCCGACATAAGTACAAGAAGACTGACTCTTCCTAATGTCTATGTTTTGAACCAATCCTGTGACACTAGTTTTAGATTCCGATGCTTCACCTCAGGTTTTCTGTATCCCTCTGACCTCTTTATTGACGATGAAACACGGAAATTGCATCTTAATTAAATGCAAAAGGCTCAATGCCGACTTAAGTACAAGAAGACTGACTCTTCTTACTGTCAATGTTTTCTACCATTCCGGTGACATTAGTTATAGATTCCGATGATTCACTTCAGGTAACTTTATCCAGCTGACCTTCTTATTGACGATAAAACACAGAAATTGCATCGTAATTATATACAAAAGGCACAATGCCGACTTAAGTACAAGAAGACTGACTCTTCTTACTGTCTATGTTTTGAACCACTCCTGTGACACTAGTTATAGATTCCGATGCTTCACTTCAGGTTTACTGTATCCCTCTGACCTTCTTATTGACGATGAAACACAGAAATAGCATCTTAATTAAATACAAAACGGCACAATGCCGACTTCAGTACAAGAACACTAACTCATCTTACTGTCAATGGTTTGAACCATTCCTGTTACACTAGTTATAGATTCCGATACTTCACTTCAGGTGTACTGTATCCCTCTGACCTTCTTAATGACGAAGAAACACAGATATTGCATCGGAATTAAATACAAAAGGCACAATGCCGACTTCAGCACAAGAAGACTGACCCTTCTTACTGTCTATGTTTGAAGCATTCCTGTGACACTAGTTATAGATTCCGATGCTTCACTTTGGGTTTACTGTATCCCTCTGACCTTCTTATTGACGATGAAACACGTAATTTGCATCGGAATGAAATACAAAATGCACAAAGCCGACTTAAGTACAAGAAGAATGGGTCTTCTTACTGTCTATGCTTTGAAAAATTCCTGTGACACTAGTTATAGATTCCGATGCTTCACTTCAGGTTTACTGTATCCAGCTGACCTTCTTATTGACGATGAAGCACAGAAATTGCATCGGAATTAATTACAAAAGGCAAAATGCCCACTTAAGTACAAGAAGACTGACTCTTCTTACTGTCTATGATTTGAACCATTCCTGTGACACTAGTTATAGGTTCCCATGCTTCACTTCAGTTTTACTGTATCCCTCTGACCTTCTTATTGACGATGAAACACAGAAGATGCATCGGAATTAAATACAAAAGGCACAATGCCGACATATGTACAAGAAGACTGACTCTTCCTAATGTCTATGCTTTGAACCAATCCTGTGACACTAGTTTTAGATTCCGATGCTTCACTTCAGGTTTCCTGTATCCCTCTGACCTCTTTATTGACGATGAAACACAGAAATTGCATCTTAATTAAATACAAAAGGCACAATGCCGACTTAAGTGCAAGAAGACTGACTCTTCTTACTGTCAATGTTTTCTACCATTCCGGTGACATTAGTTATAGAATCCGATGATTCACATCAGGTAACTGTATCCAGCTGACCTTCTTATTGACGATGAAACACAGAAATTGCATCGTGATTATATACAAAAGGCACAATGCCGACTTAAGTACAAGAAGACTGACTCTTCTTACTGTCTATGTTTTGAACCATTCCTGTGACACTAGTTATAGATTCCGATGCTTCACTTCAGGTTTGCTGTATCCCTCTGACCTTCTTATTGACGATGAAACATAGAAATAGCATTTTAATTAAATACAAAAGGCACAATGCCGACTTCAGTACAAGAACACTAACTCATCTTACTGTCTATGTCTTGAACCATTCCTGTGACACTAGTTATAGATTCCGATGCCTCACTTCAGGTTTACTGTATCCCTCTGACCTACTTATTGACGATGAATTACGTAAATTATATCGGAATTAAATACAAGAGGCACATTGCCGACGTAAGTACAAGAAGACTGACTCTTCTTACTGCCTATGTTTTGATCCATTCCTGTGACTCTAGTTATAGGTTCCGATGCTTCATTTCAGGTTTACTGTATCCCTCTGACGATCTTATTGACGAAAAAACACAGAAATTGTATCGGAATTAAATACAAAATGCACAATGCGGACTCAAGTACAAGAAGACTGTCTCTTCTTACTGTCTATGTTTTGAACCATTTCTGTGACACTAGTTATAGATTCCGATGCTTCACTTCAGGTTTACTGTATCCCTCTGACCTTCTTATTGACAATGAAACACAGAAATTGCATCGGAATTAAATACAAAAGGCACAATGCCGACTTAAGTACAAGAAGATTGACTCTTTTTACTGACTATGTTTTTGAACCATTCCTGTGACACTAGTTATAGATTCCGATGCTTCACTTCAGGTTTACTGTATCCCTCTGACCTTATTATTGACGATGAAACACAGAAATTAAATCTTAATTGAATACAAAAGGCACAATGCCGAATTAAGTACAAGAAGACTGACTCTTCTTACTGTCTATGTTTTGAACCATTCCTGTGACACTAGTTATAGATTCCGATGCTTCACTTCAGGTTTACTGTATCCCTCTGACGCTCTTATTGACGATGAAACACAGAAATTGCATCGGAATTATATACAAAAGGCACAATGCCGACTTAAGCACAAGAAAACTGACTCTTCCTACTATCTATGTTTTGAGCCATCCCTGTGACACTAGTTATAGATTCCGGTGCTTCACTTCAGGTTTACTGTATCCCTCTGACTTTCGTATTGACGATGAAACACAGAAATTGCTTCGGAATAAAATTTAAAAGGCACAATGCCGACTTAAGTCCAAAAAGACTGACTCTTCTAACTGTCTATGTTTGAACCGTTCCTGTGACACTAGTTATAGATTCCGATGCTTCACTTCAGGTTTACTGTATCCCTCTGACCTTCTTATTGACGATGAAACACAGAAATTGCACCGGAATTAAATACAAAAGGCACAATGCCGACTTAAGTACAAGATATCTGACTCTTCTTACTGACTATGATTTGAACCATTCCTGTGACACTAGTTATAGATTCCGATGCTTCACATCAGGTTTACTGTATGCCTCTGACCTTATTATTGACGATGAAACACAGAAATTAAATCTTAATTAAATACAAAAGGCACAATGCCGAATTAAGTACAAGAAGACTGACCCTTCCAACTGTCTATGTTTTGAACCATTCCTGTGACACTAGTTATAGATTCCGATGCTTCACTTCAGGTTTACTGTATCCCTCTGACCTACTTATTGACGATGAATTACGTAAATTATATCGGAATTAAATACAAAAGGCACAATGCCGATATAAGTATAAGAAGAATGGGTCTTCTTACTGTCTATGTATTGAACCATTCCTGTGACACTAGTTATAGATTCCGATGCTTCACTTCAGGTTTACCGTATCCCTCTGACCTTCTTATTGACGATGAATCGCAGACGTTGCATCCTAATTAAATACAAAACGCACAATGCCGACTCAAGTACAAGAGGACTGGCTCTTCTTACTGTCTATGTTTTGAACCATTTCTGTGACACTAGTTATAGATTCCGATGCTTGACTTCAGTTTTACTGTATCCCTCTGACCTTCTTAATGACGATGAAACACAGAAATTGCATCGGAATTAAATACAAAATCACAATGCTGACTTAGGTACAAGATAACTGACTCTTATTACTGACTATGTTTTGAACCATTCCTGTGACACTAGTTATAGATTCCGATGCTTCACATCAGGTTTACTGTATGCCTCTGACCTTATTATTGACGATGAAACACAGAAATTAAATCTTCATTAAATACAAAAGGCACAATGCCGAATTAAGTACAAGAAGACTGACTGTTCCTACTGTCTATGTTTTGAACCATTCCTGTGTCACTAGTTATAGATTCCGATGCTTCACTTCAGGTTTACTGTATCCCTCTGACGCTCTTATTGACGATGAAACACAGAAGTGGCATCCGAATTAAATACAAAAGGCACAATGCCGACACAAGTACAAGAAGGCTGGCTCTTATTACTGTCTATGTTTTGAACCATTTCTGTGACACTAGTTATAGATTCCGATGCTTCCCTTCAGGTTTACTGCATCCCTCAGACCTTCTTATTGACGAAGAAGCACAGAAATCGCGTCGTAATTATATTCAAAAGGCCCAATGCCGACCTAAGTACAAGAAAACTGACTCTTCGTACTGTCTATGATTTGAACCATTCCTGTGACACTAGTTATAGATTCCGATACTTCAGTTCAGGTTTACTGTCTCCCTGTGACCTTCTTATTGACGATGAAACACAGAAATTGCATCGGAATTAATTACAAAAGCCACAATGCCGACTTATGTACAAGAAAACTGACTCTTCTTACTGTCTATGTTTTGAACCATTCCTTAGACACTAGTTATAGATTTCGATGCTTCACTTCAGGTTTACTGTATTCCTCTGACCTTCTTATTGACGATGAAACACGTAAATTGCATCGGAATTAAATACAAAAGGCACAATGCCGACTTAAGTACAAGAAGAGTGACCCTTCTTACTGTCTATGTTTTGAACCTTTCCTGTGACACTAGTTATAGATTCCGATGCTTCACTTCAGGTTTACTGTATCCCTCTGACTTTCGTATTGACGATGAAACACAGAAATTGCATCGGAATTAAATACAAAAGGCACAATGCCGACTTAAGTACAAAAAGACTGACTCTTCTTACTGTCTATGTTATGAACCGTTCCTGTGACACTAGTTATAGATTCCGATGCTTCACTTCAGGTATACTGTATCACTCTGACCTTCTTATTGACGAAGAAATACAGAAATTGCATCGGAATTAAATACAAAAGGCACAATGCCGACTCAAGTACAAGAAGACTGGCTCTTCTTACTGTCTATGTTTTGAACCATTTCTGTGACACTAGTTATATATTCCGATGCTTCACTTCAGGTTTACTGCATCCCTCTGACCTTCTTATTGACGAAGAAATACAGATATTGCATCGGAATTAAATACAAAAGGCACAATGCCGACTTAAGTTCAAGAAGACAGATCCTTCTTACTTTCTATGTTTTGAACCATCCTGTGACTCTAGTTATAGATTCCGATGCTTCACTTCAGGTTTACTGTATCCCTCTGACCTTCTTATTGACGATGAAACACAGAAATTGCATCGGAATTAAATACAAAAGGCACAATGCCGACTTAAGTACAAGAAGACTGACTCTTCTTACTGTCTATGTTTTGAACCATTCCTGTGACACTAGTTGTAGATTCCGATGCATCACTTCAGGTTTACTGTATCCCTCTGACCTTCTTATTGACGATGAAACACGTAAATTGCATCGTAATTAAATACAAAAGGCTCAATGCCGATATAAGTATAAGAAGAATGGGTCTTCTTACTGTCTATGTTTTGAACCATTCCTGTGACACTAGTTATAGATTCCGATGCTTCACTTCAGGTTTACCGTATCCCTCTGACCTTCTTATTGACGATGAATCGCAGACGTTGCACCCTAATTAAATACAATAGGCACAATGCCGACTCAAGTACAAGAGGACTGGCTCTTCTTACTGTCTATGTTTTGAACCATTTCTGTGACACTAGTTATAGATTCCGATGCTTGACTTCAGTTTTACTGTATCCCTCTGACCTTCTTAATGACGAAAAAACACAGAAATTGCATCGGAATTAAATACAAAAGTCACAATGCCGACTTAAGTACAAGATAAGTGACTCATCTTACTGACTATGTTTTGAATTATTCCTGTGACACTAGTTATAGATTCCGATGCCTCACATCAGGTTTACTGTATGCCTCTGACCTTATTATTGACGATGAAACCCAGAAATTAAATCTTAATTAAATACAAAAGGCACAATGCCGAATTAAGTACAAGAAGACAGACTCTTCCAACTGTCTATGTTTTGAACCATTGCTGTGACACTAGTTATAGATTCCGATGCTTCACTTCAGGTTTACTGTATCCCTCTGACGCTCTTATTGACGATGAAACACAGAAGTTGCATCCGAATTAAATACAAAAGTCACAATGTCGACCCAAGTACAAGAAGACTGGCTCTTCTTACTGTCTAAGTTTTGAAACATTCCTGTGACACTAGTTATAGATTCCAATGCTTCAGTTCAGGTTCACTGTCTCCCTGTGCCCTTCTTATTGACGATGAAACACAGAAATTGCATCGGGATTAAAAACAAAAGGCACAATGCCGACTTATGTACAAGAAAACTGACTCTTCTTACTGTCTATGTTTTGAACCATTCCTGTGACACTAGTTGTAGATTCCGATGCTTCACTTCAGGTTTACTGTATCCCTCTGACCTTCTTATTGACGATGAAACACGTAAATTGCATCGTAATTAAATACAAAAGGCTCAATGCCGATATAAGTATAAGAAGAATGGGTCTTCTTACTGTCTATGTTTTGAACCATTCCTGTGACACTAGTTATAGATTCCGATGCTTCACTTCAGGTTTACCGTATCCCTCTGACCTTCCTATTGACGATGAAACACAGACGTTGCATCCTAATTAAATACAAAAGGCACAATGCCGACTAAAGTACAAGAAGACTGGCTCTTCTTACTGTCTATGTTTTGAACCATTTCTGTGACACTAGTTATAGATTCCGATGCTTGACTTCAGTTTTACTGTATCCCTCTGACCTTCTTAATGACGAAAAAACACAGATATTGCATCGGAATTAAATAAAAAGGCACAATGCTGACTAAAGTACAAGAAGACGGACCCTTCTTACTGTCTATGTTTCGAACCATTCCTGTGACACTGGTTATAGATTCCGATGCTTCACTTCAGGTTTACTGTATCCCTCTGACTTTCGTATTGACGACGAAACACAGAAATTGCATCGGAATAAAATACAAAAGGCACAATGCCGACTTAAGTACAAAAAGACAGACTGTTCCTTCTGTCTATGATTTGAACAATTCCTGTGACACTAGTTATAGATCCCGATGCTTCACTTCAGGTATACTGTATCCCTCTGACCTTCTTATTGACGATGAAACACAGAAATAGCATCGGAATTAAATACAAAATCACAATGCTGACTTAAGTACAAGATAACTGACTCTTATTACTGACTATGTTTTGAACCATTCCTGTGACACTAGTTATAGATTCCGATGCTTCACATCAGGTTTACTGT
This sequence comes from Schistocerca piceifrons, assembly GCF_021461385.2. Lineage (NCBI taxonomy): Eukaryota > Metazoa > Arthropoda > Insecta > Orthoptera > Acrididae > Schistocerca > Schistocerca piceifrons. The sequence continues at coordinate 852,544,565 of NC_060141.1, read as the reverse complement.
ATGCCTCTGACCTTATTATTGACGATGAAACACAGAAATTAAATCTTAATTAAATACAAAAGGCACAATGCCGAATTAAGTACAAGAAGACTGACTGTTCCTACTGTCTATGTTTTGAACCATTCCTGTGTCACTAGTTATAGATTCCGATGCTTCACTTCAGGTTTACTGTATCCCTCTGACGCTCTTATTGACGATGAAACACAGAAGTGGCATCCGAATTAAATAGAAAAGGCACAATGCCGACACAAGTACAAGAAGGCTGGCTCTTATTACTGTCTATGTTTTGAACCATTTCTGTGACACTAGTTATAGATTCCGATGCTTCCCTTCAGGTTTACTGCATCCCTCAGACCTTCTTATTGACGAAGAAGCACAGAAATCGCGTCGTAATTATATTCAAAAGGCCCAATGCCGACCTAAGTACAAGAAAACTGACTCCTCGTACTGTCTATGATTTGAACCATTCCTGTGACACTAGTTATAGATTCCGATACTTCAGTTCAGGTTTACTGTCTCCCTGTGACCTTCTTATTGACGATGAAACACGTAAATTGCATCGGAATTAAATACAAAAGGCACAATGCCGACTTAAGTACAAGAAGACTGACCCTTCTTACTGTCTATGTTTTGAACCTTTCCTGTGACACTAGTTATAGATTCCGATGCTTCACTTCAGGTTTACTGTATCCCTCTGACTTTCGTATTGACGATGAAACACAGAATTTGCGTCGGAATTAAATACAAAAGGCACAATGCCGACTTAAGTACAAAAAGACTGACTCTTCTTACTGTCTATGTTATGAACCATTCCTGTGACACTAGTTATAGATTCCGATGCTTCACTTCAGGTATACTGTATCACTCTGACCTTCTTATTGACGAAGAAATACAGATATTGCATCGGAATTAAATACAAAAGGCACAATGCCGACTTAAGTTCAAGAAGACAGATCCTTCTTACTTTCTATGTTTTGAACCATCCTGTGACTCTAGTTGTAGATTCCGATGTTTCACTTCAGGTTTACTGTATCCCTCTGACCTTCTTATTGACGATGAAACACATAAATTGCATCGGAATTAAATACAAAAGGCACAATGCCGACTTAAGTACAAGAAGACTGACTCTTCTTACTGTCAATGTTTTCTACCATTCCGGTGACATTAGTTATAGATTCCGATAATTCACTTTAGGTAACTGTATCCAGCTGACCTTTTTATTGACGATGAAGCACGGAAATTGCATCGGAATTAAATACAAAATGCACAAAGCCGACTTCAGTACAAAAAGAATGGGTCTTCTTACTGTCTATGTTTTGAACCATTCCTGTGACACTAGTTATAGATTCCGATGCTTCACTTCAGGTTTACTGTATCCTTTTCACCTTCCTATTGACGATGAAACAATGAAATTGCATCTTAATTAAATACAAAAGGCACAATGCCGACATAAGTACAAGAAGACTGACTCTTCCTAATGTCTATGTTTTGAACCAATCCTGTGACACTAGTTTTAGATTCCGATGCTTCACCTCAGGTTTTCTGTATCCCTCTGACCTCTTTATTGACGATGAAACACGGAAATTGCATCTTAATTAAATGCAAAAGGCTCAATGCCGACTTAAGTACAAGAAGACTGACTCTTCTTACTGTCAATGTTTTCTACCATTCCGGTGACATTAGTTATAGATTCCGATGATTCACTTCAGGTAACTGTATCCAGCTGACCTTCTTATTGACGATAAAACACAGATATTGCATCGGAATTAAATACAAAAGGCACAATGCCGACTTAAGTACAAGAAGACTGACCCTTCTTACTGTCTATTTTTTGAACCAATCCTGTGACACTAGTTATAAATTCCGATGCTTCACTTCAGGTTTACTGTATCCCTCTGACCTTCTTATTGACAATGAAACACAGAAATTGCATCGGAATTAAATACAAAAGGCACAATGCCGACTTAAGTACAAGAAGATTGACTCTTTTTACTGACTATGTTTTTGAACCATTCCTGTGACACTAGTTATAGATTCCGATGCTTCACTTCAGGTTTACTGTATCCCTCTGACCTTATTATTGACGATGAAACACAGAAATTAAATCTTAATTAAATACAAAAGGCACAATGCCGAATTAAGTACAAGAAGACTGACTCTTCTTACTGTCTATGTTTTGAACCATTCCTGTGACACTAGTTATAGATTCCGATGCTTCACTTCAGGTTTACTGTATCCCTCTGACGCTCTTATTGACGAAGAAACACAGAAGTTGCATATGAATTAAATACAAAAGGCACAATGCCGACCCAAGTACAAGAAGACTGGCTCTTCTTACTGTCTATGTTTTGAACCATTCCTGTGACACTAGTTATAGATTCCGATGCTTCACTTCAGGTTTACTGTGTCCCTCTGACCTTCTTATTGACGATGAAACACAGAAATTGCATCGGAATTATATACAAAAGGCACAATGCCGACTTAAGCACAAGAAAACTGACTCTTCCTACTGTCTATGTTCTGAACCATTCCTGTATCACTAGTTATAGATTCCGAAGCTTCACTTCAGGTTTACTGTATCCCTCTGACCTTATTATTGACGATGAAACACAGATATTGCATCTTAATTAAATACAAAAGGCACAATGCCGACTTAAGTACAAGAAGATTGACTCTTCTTGCTGACTATGCTTTGAACCATTCCTGTGACACTAGTTGTAGATTCCGATGCTTCACTTCAGGTTTACTGTATGCCTCTGACCTTCTTATTGACGATGAAACACGTAAATTGCATCGGAATTAAATACAAAAAGCACAATGCCGACTTAAGTATAAGAAGAAAGGGTCTTCTTACTGTCTATGTTTTGAACCATTCCTGTGACACTAGTTATAGATTCCGGTGCTTCACTTCAGGTTTACTGTATCCCTCTGACTTTCGTATTGACGATGAAACACAGAAATTGCATCGGAATAAAATTTAAAAGGCACAATGCCGACTTAAGTCCAAAAAGACTGACTCTTCATACTGTCTATGTTTGAACCGTTCCTGTGACACTAGTTATAGATTCCGATGCTTCACTTCAGGTTTACTGTATCCCTCTGACCTTCTTATTGACGATGAAACACAGAAATTGCACCGGAATTAAATACAAAAGGCACAATGCCGACTTATGTACAAGAAAACTGACACTTCTTACTGTCTATGTTTTGAACCATTCCTGTGACACTAGTTGTAGTTTCCGATGCTTCACTTCAGGTTTACTGTATCCCTCTGACCTTCTTATTGACGATGAAACACGTAAATTGCATCGTAATTAAATACAAAAGGCACAATGCCGATATAAGTATAAGAAGAATGGGTCTTCTTACTGTCTATGTTTTGAACCATTCCTGTGACACTAGTTATAGATTCCGATGCTTCACTTCAGGTTTACCGTATCCCTCTGACCTTCTTATTGACGATGAAACGCAGACGTTGCATCCTAATTAAATACAAGAGGCACAATGCCGACTCAAGTACAAGAAGACTGGCTCTTCTTACTGTCTATGTTTTGAACCATTTCTGTGACAGTAGTTATAGATTCCGATGCTTGACTTCAGTTTTACTGTATCCCTCTGACCTTCTTAATGACGAAAAAACACAGATATTGCATCGGAATTAAATACAAAAGGCACAATGCTGACTTAAGTACATGAAGACGGACCCTTCTTAGTGTTTATGTTTTGAACCATTCCTGTGACACTAGTTATAGATTCCGATGCTTCACTTCAGGTTTACTGTATCCCTCTGACCTTCTTGTTGACGATGAAACACGTAAATTGCATCGTAATTAAATACAAAAGGCACAATGCCGATATAAGTATAAGAAGAATGGGTCTTCTTACTGTCTATGCTTTGAACCATTCCTGTGACACTAGTTATAGATTCCGATGCTTCACTTCAGGTATACCGTATCCCTCTGACCTTCTTATTGACGATGAAACACAGACGTTGCATCCTAATTAAATACAAAAGGCACAATTCCGACTCAAGTACAAGAAGACTGGCTCTTCTTACTGTCTATGTTTTGAACCATTTCTGTGACACTAGTTATAGATTCCGATGCTTGACTTCAGTTTTACTGTATCCCTCTGACCTTCTTAATGACGAAAAAACACAGATATTGCATCGGAATTAAATACAAAAGGCACAATGCTGACTAAAGTACAAGAAGACGGACCCTTCTTACTGTCTATGTTTTGAACCATTCCTGTGACACTGGTTATAGATTCCGATGCTTCACTTCAGGTTTACTGTATCCCTCTGACTTTCGTATTGACGACGAAACACAGAAATTGCATCGGAATAAAATACAAAAGGTACAATGCCGACTTAAGTACAAGAAGACTGACTGTTCCTACTGTCTATGATTTGAACAATTCCTGTGACACTAGTTATAGATTCCGATGCTTCACTTCAGGTATACTGTATCCCTCTGACCTTCTTATTGACGATGAAAGACAGAAATTGCATCGGAATTAAATACAAAATCACAATGCTGACTTAAGTACAAGATAACTGACTCTTCTTACTGACTATGTTTTGAACCATTCCTGTGACACTAGTTATAGATTCCGATGCTTCACATCAGGTTTACTGTATGCCTCTGACCTTATTATTGACGATGAAACACAGAAATTAAATCTTAATTAAATACAAAAGGCACAATGCCGAATTAAGTACAAGAAGACTGACTGTTCCTACTGTCTATGTTTTGAACCATTCATGTGACACTAGTTATAGATTCCGATGCTTCACTTCAGGTTTACTGTATCCCTCTGACGCTCTTATTGACGATGAAACACAGAAGTTGCATCCGAATTAAATAGAAAAGGCACAATGCCGACACAAGTACAAGAAGGCTGGCTCTTATTACTGTCTATGTTTTGAACCATTTCTGTGACACTAGTTATAGATTCCGATGCTTCCCTTCAGGTTTACTGCATCCCTCAGACCTTCGTATTGACGAAGAAGCACAGAAATTGCATCGTAATTATATTCAAAAGGCCCAATGCCGACCTAAGTACAAGAAAACTGACTCTTCTTACTGTCTATGTTTTGAACCATTCCTTAGACACTAGTTATAGATTCCGATGCTTCACTTCAGGTTTACTGTATTCCTCTGACCTTCTTATTGACGATGAAACACGTAAATTGCATCGGAATTAAATACAAAAGGCACAATGCCGACTTAAGTACAAGAAGACTGACCCTTCTTACTGTCTATGTTTTTAACCTTTCCTGTGACACTAGTTATAGATTCCGATGCTTCACTTCAGGTTTACTGTATCCCTCTGACTTTCGTATTGACGATGAAACACAGAAATTGCATCGGAATTAAATACAAAAGGCACAATGCCGACTTATGTACAAGAAAACTGACTCTTCTTACTGTCTATGTTTTGAACCATTCCTGTGACACTAGTTGTAGATTCCGATGCTTCACTTCAGGTTTACTGTATCCCTCTGACCTTCTAATTGACGATGAAACACGTAAATTGCATCGTAATTAAATACAAAAGGCATAATGCCGACATAAGTATAAGAAGAATGGGTCTTCTTACTGTCTATGTTTTGAACCATTCCTGTGACACTAGTTATAGATTCCGATGCTTCACTTCAGGTTTACCGAATCCCTCTGACCTTCTTATTGACGATGAAACACAGACGTTGCATCCTAACTAAATACAAAAGGCACAATGCCGACTCAAGTACAAGAAGACTGGCTCTTCTTACTGTCTATGTTTTGAACCATTTCTGTGACACTAGTTATAGATTCCGATGCTTGACTTCAGTTTTACTGTATCCCTCTGACCTTCTTAATGACGAAAAAACACAGATATTGCATCGGAATTAAATACAAAAGGCACAATGCTGACTATAGTACAAGAAGACGGACCCTTCTTACTGTCTATGTTTTGAACCATTCCTGTGACACTGGTTATAGATTCCGATGCTTCACTTCAGGTTTACTGTATCCCTCTGACTTTCGTATTGACAATGAAACACAGAAATTGCATCGGAATAAAATACAAAAGGCACAATGCCTACTTAAGTACAAAAAGACTGACTGTTCTTACTGTCTATGATTTGAACAATTCCTGTGACACTAGTTATAGATGCCGATGCTTCAATTCAGGTATACTGTATCCCTCTGACCTTCTTATTGACGATGAAACACAGAAATTGCATCGGAATTAAATACAAAATCACAATGCTGACTTAAGTACAAGATAACTGACTCTTCTTACTGACTATGTTTTGAACCATTCCTGTGACACTAGTTATAGATTCCGATGCTTCACATCAGGTTTACTGTATGCCTCTGACCTTATTATTGACGATGAAACACAGAAATTAAATCTTAATTAAATACAAAAGGCACAATGCCGAATTAAGTACAAGAAGACTGACTGTTCCTACTGTCTATGTTTTGAACCATTCCTGTGACACTAGTTATAGATTCCGATGCTTCACTTCAGGTTTACTGTATCCCTCTGACGCTCTTATTGACGATGAAACACAGAAGTTACATCCGAATTAAATAGAAAAGGCACAATGCCGACACATGTACAAGAAGGCTGGCTCTCATTACTGTCTATGTTTGGAACCATTTCTGTGACACTAGTTATAGATTCCGATGCTTCCCTTCAGGTTTACTGCATCCCTCAGACCTTCTTATTGACGAAGAAGCACAGAAATTGCATCGTAATTATTTTCAAATGGCCCAATGCCGACCTAAGTACAAGAAAACTGACTCCTCTTACTGTCTATGATTTGAACCATTCCTGTGACACTAGTTATAGATTCCGATACTTCAGTTCAGGTTTACTGTCTCCCTGTGGCCTTCTTATTGACGATGAAACACAGAAATTGCATCGGAATTAATTACAAAAGGCACAATGGCGACTTATGTACAAGAAAACTGACTTTCTTACTGTCTATGTTTTGAACCATTCCTTAGACACTAGTTATAGATTCCGATGCTTCACTTCAGGTTTACTGTATTCCTCTGACCTTCTTATTGACGATGAAACACGTAAATTGCATCGGAATTAAATACAAAAGGCACAATGCCGACTTAAGTACAAGAAGACTGACCCTTCTTACTGTCTATGCTTTGAACCTTTCCTGTGACACTAGTTATAGATTCCGTTGCTTCACTTCAGGTTCACTGTATCCCTCTGACTTTCGTATTGACGATGAAACACAGAAATTGCATCGGAATTAAATACAAAAGGCACAATGCCGACTTAAGTACAAAAAGACTGACTCTTCTTACTGTCTATGTTTTGAACCATTCCTGTGACACTAGTTATAGATTCCGATGCTTCACTTCAGGTTTACTGTATCCCTCTGACGCACTTATTGACGATGAAACACAGAAGTTGCATCCGAATTAATTAGAAAAGGCACAATGCCGACACAAGTACAAGAAGGCTGGCTCTTATTACTGTCTATGTTTTGAACCATTTCTGTGACACTAGTTATAGATTCCGATGCTTCCCTTCAGGTTTACTGCATCCCTCAGACCTTCTTATTGACGAAGAAGCACAGAAATTGCATCGTAATTATATTCAAAAGGCCCAATGCCGACCTAAGTACAAGAAAACTGACTCATCTTACTGTCTATGTTTTGAACCATTCCTGTGACACTAGTTGCAGATTCCGATGCTTCACTTCAGGTTTACTGTATCCCTCTGACCTTCTTATTGACGATGAAACACGTAAATTGCATCGTAATTAAATACAAAAGGCATAATGCCGATATAAGTATAAGAAGAATGGGTCTTCTTACTGTCTATGTTTTGAACCATTCCTGTGACACTAGTTATAGATTCCGATGCTTCACTTCAGGTTTACCGTATCCCTCTGACCTTCTTATTGACGATGAAACACAGACGTTGCATCCTAACTAAATACAAAAGGCACAATGCCGACTCAAGTACAAGAAGACTGGCTCTTCTTACTGTCTATGTTTTGAACCATTTCTGTGACACTAGTTATAGATTCCGATGCTTGACTTCAGTTTTACTGTATCCCTCTGACCTTCTTAATGACGAAAAAACACAGATATTGCATCGGAATTAAATACAAAAGGCACAATGCTGACTAAAGTACAAGAAGACGGACCCTTCTTACTGTCTATGTTTTGAACCATTCCTGTGACACTGGTTATAGATTCCGATGCTTCACTTCAGGTTTACTGTATCCCTCTGACTTTCGTATTGACAATGAAACACAGAAATTGCATCAGAATAAAATACAAAAGGCACAATGCCGACTTAAGTACAAAAAGACTGACTGTTCTTACTGTCTATGATTTGAACAATTCCTGTGACACTAGTTATAGATTCCGATGCTTCAATTCAGGTATAATGTATCACTCTGACCTTCTTATTGACGATGAAACACAGAAATTGCATCGGAATTAAATACAAAAGGCACAATGCCGACTTAAGAACAAGAAGAATGCCCCTTCTTATTGTCTATGTTTTGAACCATTCCTGTGACACTAGTTATAGATTCCGATGCTTCACTTCAGATTTACCGTATCCCTCTGAGCTTCTTATTGACGATGAAACACAGAAATTGCATCGGAATTATTTACAAAAGGCACAATGGCGACATATGTACAAGAAGACTGGCTCTTCTTACTGTCTATGTTTTGAGCCATTCCTGTGACACTAGTTATAGATTCCGATGCTTCACTTCAGGTTTACTGTATCCCTCTGACCTTCTTATTGACGATGAAACACGTAAATTGCATCGGAATTAAATACAAAAGGCACAATGCCGACTTAAGAACAAGAAGACTGACTCCTCCTACTGTCAATGTTTTGAACCATTCCTGTGACACTAGTTATAGATTCCGATGCTTTACTTCAGGTTTACTGTATCCCTCTGACCTTCTTATTGACGATCAAACACAGAAAATTCATCGGAATTAAATACAAAATGCACAATGCCGACTCAAGTACAAGAAGACTGGCTCTTCTTACTGTCTATGTTTTGAGCCGTTCCTGTGACACTAGTTATAGATTCCGATGCTTCACTTCAGGTTTACTGTATCCAGCTGACCTTCTTATTGACGATGAAGCACAGAAATTGCATCGGAATTAAATACAAAAGGCAAAATGCCCACTTAAGTACAAGAAGACTGACTCTTCTTACTGTCTATGATTTGAACCATTCCTGTGACACTAGTTATAGGTTCCCATGCTTCACTTCAGTTTTACAGTATCCCTCTGACCTTCTTATTGACGATGAAACACAGAAATTGCATCGGAATTAAATACAAGAGGCACAATGCCGACATAATTACAAGAAGACTGACTCTTCTTACTGTCTATGTTTTGAACCATTCCTGTGACACTAGTTATAGATTCCGATGGTTCACTTCAGGTTTACTGTATCCCTCTGACCTTCTTATTGACGATGAAACATAGAAATAGCATTTTAATTAAATACAAAAGGCACAATGCCGACTTCAGTACAAGAACACTAACTCATCTTACTGTCTATGGTTTGAACCATTCCTGTGACACTAGTTATAGATTCCGATGCCTCACTTCAGGTTTACTGTATCCCTCTGACCTACTTATTGACGATGAATTACGTAAATTATATCGGAATTAAATACAAGATTCACATTGCCGACTTAAGTACAAGAAGACTGACTCTTCTTACTGTCTATGTTTTGAACCATTCCTGTGACTCTAGTTATAAATTCCGATGCTTCATTTCAGGTTTACTGTATCCCTCTGACGATCTTATTGACGAAAAAACACAGAAATTGCATCGGAATTAAATACAAAAGGCACAATGCCGACTGAAGTACAAGAAGACTGACCCTTCTTACTGTCTATTTTTTGAACCAATCCTGTGACACTAGTTATAAATTCCGATGCTTCACTTCAGGTTTACTGTATCCCTCTGACCTTCTTATTGACGAAGAAACACATATATTGCATCGGAATTAAATACAAAAGGCCCAATGCCGACTTAAGTATAAGAAGACTGACCCTTCTTACTGTCTATGTTTTGAACCATTCCTGTGACACTAGTTATAGATTCCGATGCTTCACTTCAGGTTTACTGTATCCGTCTGACCTTTGTATTGACGATGAATCACAGAAACTGCATCGGAATTAAATACAAATGGCACAATGCCCACTTAAGTACAAAAAGACAGACTCTTCTTACTGTCTATGCTTTGAACCATTCCTGTGACACAAGTTATAGATTCAGATGCTTCACTTCAGGTTTACTGTATCGATCTGACCTTCATATTGACGATGAAACACAGAAATTGCATCGGAATTAAAAACAAAAGGCACAATGCCGACTTAAGTACAAGAAGACTGACCCTTCTTACTGTCTATGTTTTGAACCATTCCTGTGACACTAGTTATAGATTCCGATGCTTCACTTCAGGTTTACTGTATCCCTCTGACCTTTGTATTGACGATGAAT